>NW_027421226.1:0-15144 GCF_009905375.1 Apium graveolens | reverse complement strand
AAAAGGGTCTCAGTGGTTTCAAATTGACCGTCAATTAGCCAACTGATATGATGGAAGTTGAGGACTTCAGCTGTTGCTGCTGAGGCTTTCTGAGCAACTTGTTCACCAAAAGCACCAATGCCCGTAAACCAGTCCTCTCCAAAATCCAGTTGCTCTTTCTGCAAAGTTTGTGAAATGAAATAAGAATTCTGTTTATTTCGCTAAACAAGTGCCACGACACACTTAAGAAAACTTCATATGTTTACCTTGTCAGAGGAATCCAAAATCTGGAAATGTAGCAAGTCATCAAAACTCCCATTTTGGTGATGTGATACGGGAAGATTATTGTGCAGGTTTTGGTTACAATTTGTTGTGCTTCTTACTCAGTGGGGGTGGCTCCAGCTGCGTTTTCTCAACCTCATCGGGGACTTTGGATTTCAGGGATACTAGGATTCCTATTGTTAAAAATCTCTGGTGATTTCAGGGATACACTGTATATGAAGATAATAGCAGTTAAAAATAGGGATTCCTAATTACCTTCTGATTTAATATATGTTAGATGAAACTGACGGAATACAATCGCGTGTTAAAAAAATTAAAGAAGAGTCATGCGGGTGCCTATTATTAAACCCAGCCAGTTTTGTGCAAAAAAAATTTAACTAAGGACATCTTCGTGCAATTAAGTCGGAATTGGTGGAATATTACGTTAGGTCACACACATGTTAAGTAAGATCTGAAAACTAAACATAAATCATATTAGCCATGATATTATCAAATATATCTAACAATCTCCCCTAACTTGTAAATTAGCATATATATACAACGTTTAACAGATATTTGATGATGTCAAAAACATTAGTACAAATGTATGAGAATTAGACTAGATAACTACAACTTACAGTCCTTAAAGCTTTACTAACATTTAACTTCTGATAACAGCTTCAGTCTGTACAAATATCAGAATTTAATCAGTTGTAGATCTTGACTTGGCTTCATCTTCTGATCTCTGATGTCAGGAGTTGTTCTGAGATAGTTCTTCAACAAACATCTCTCAGCATATCTAAGTTCATCAATCATCCTCCTTTTAGCATCTTTAGCTGCAGTATCTTCACCAATTTGAAAGATTGCAGCCCTGAGATCATAATCTTTGCTTTTCTTATATCCTGATCCAGTCTGATCAAATAAGCTTTATCAGACTCAAGATTGAATTCCACAGCCCTGTAACCTAGAAAGGTAGTTATAATTTTAGCAGTGTTGGGATTCATTTCAACTATATCACCTTGTGATCTATGTACTTTGGAATATATGAGCTGTCAAACTTAACAGAATAAAGCCTTTCTGTCTCTGAATCTGATCCTTCAAATAGTTTGCAGCAGTTCCTGTCAATCTGTCATCCACTTGAATAAGAATAGTACATGCTCCAATTCTTCAAAATACTTCAATGGAATGGCATTTGCCTTATATGATAAACCCTACCATCTGTCATGAAGTACAAACAAGATGTGTTCTTTCAAGTAGGTATGGTAAACCATTTGTACAGATTCCAGTTGATTCAATCTTCAGGAGTTGCTCCAATACCTGGTTCACCCAAGGAAGTTGGATCATTGGTAGTATTATGTATTCTTCTTTCATCAGCACTTCCCAATCCAGTTTTATCTCTTGCTTCCTTTCCAGTAACTACTCTTGCTTCAAAACCACTTGCAGCAGTCTTCAAAGGTTGAGTCTGTTTTGCTTTAGTGAATCCTGGTAGGAGTGTCTTGGTCTATCTTCTGATATCAAGTTTAACTTGAGCTGTGTCGAGGTTACTTGCTTCTTTGAAATATCAGAAACTTACTTTATCTTGACTTTGAACAACTTGAGCCATGTCAGAGGTTGTTTTAAGAATTTTCTTGAAGTCAGAGCAAGATCATCCTTTTCATCAATGATTTCTTCTCCAGGAGGCACATAAACCTTGATAGGTTCACCAACCTTTTCTTTACCCTTGGATCTTGGATCTATCTGCGGTTGTGATTTAGCCAATGTTGCTTCAGTATGTGTCCTTTCTTTGATCACAATGCCTTTGAGTTTTGGAAGGGCTTTTACCAGAAGCTTCAGATTAGATGTGACTTTCTCTGATTTAAGTCTGGCTTCTTCTTCCATTAAACTCTCCAGTCCATTCCTTGATTTTCCTGAAGAAATAACTGTCTTGACATTCCTCATCAAGATCTAAAAGTTCATCAGAATTATCCTTTTACCAGTAGCAGAACTTATTCTTTTCCCAGTATCAGAACTTGTCCTGTGACTTGTGATTTCAGCTTTCTTGATTCGAAACCTCTACCTTGACTATGACCTCTACCCATTCCAGAGCGTCCTTGATCATCCTTTCATTATCCTTCCCTTTCAGTGTCTTGTCAGTTGATTTGGACTTAATTACTTTCTCCCCCTTTTTGGCATCAGCAGGAAGTAGAAGAGAGACAAGCAATTCCACTGAGGCTTGGATTTCAGAGTTGAGATTGCTGAGAAGCTTGATTTGTCAGAATATCATTAATCTGAGCTTGTTGTTTTTCTTGAGTCTTCTCAATATAGTAATCCTGTCAAAGGTAGGTTGGAAGAACTTTTTCTTATCAATCTTTGAACTTGTTCCTATTTGATGAATTCTTCCTGAATCTTGTGTAGCTCGCATGAGTAGTTGAATGAAGACCTTGTAGATGTTTAGTACTCAATGCAGTGACTCTAAGCTGGGTTTTGAAATCATCATAATTTAACATTTCATCAGCTTTAGTCAAGTGCTCAGCAAGATGCTTTTCATTTGGAACACAGGACACAGAGTTCCATTCCTTAGTCACTCCTGTCCTGCAGGAGTTTCACTCCAAGGCACTGGTGCTCTGGTAACAAACTTCTAACAAGTTCAGACTTAAGAATAGTTTGTTGAGGAGCATGTCCTGAAGGACCTGCTGCATCAGCATCTGCATTTGGAGCAGCATCACCAGTATCTCCAGCATTTGCAGCATCAGAACTTACAGAATCAGTATCTTCGGATAAGACAACAGTGTGAGTAGCAATGGAGGCTTCAGCATCCTCTAATTGCTGATCTCGTTTTAAGTTCTGATCAATAGCCATATCCTGATGCTCACCTAAATTCTGATCATCAGCATCTAGATGCAGAGAAGGTGTAGTAGATAACTCTGGAGTTTGAACAGCATCAGTAACAGGTGTTATTGATGGATTATATGTTGTTGGGGCTTCTAACAAAATTACTTCAGGCACAACCAAGTTGTGAACATCAATATCAGCACTTGTGCCAGGATCAACAGGAGATACAGATGGTGTGTTGACCTTTTCAGAAACAGCTTCCTGAGATGGAGTTGATGGAGAAGAAGTGACTTTAGCAAATTCCTTTTCTTGTGAGATCAGAGATTTCTGATCCCCTTCCTGAGTTGCTGCTTCTTCATCATCTGAAACAGGTCTTTTTGCCCTCTGTTTCTTGTATCTCTTTGAAGATTTGGATTCCTTGGGAGTTTCAGGAACTATCATTCTTCTAAGTCTCTTGAGAAGCCTAGATCCCCCAATTCCAGAATCCTTCGGAGAAGTCACTTTCTCAGCTTCTTTAACAACAGGTTCTGAAGAAGGAACCTGTTCCTCAGTATCAGATTCATCTCTCAAAGCAATCTTCCTTTTTTCTGAAGTGTTTGAGGAACAGTCTTTGTCCTCTTAGGTTTGGAAGATGAAGGCTTCACAGTAGGTGCTGAGGATGAGGGTTGAACGGTCTGTGAAGTGGAGAGATAGGATTTGATATATTGCCTGAGGGTTTGGTTGAGTAGAATGAATGGTAGGTGCTGATGGTTGTTGTGGTGTTTGGTGGTGGTTGTTGTTGGTTGGACATCAGAATAAACAGAGCTATAAGTATCAGGATCAGCATTTACTAAGAGCTATAAGTATCAGGTCATTAAAGTAACGTTTGCAACCTTAAAAGGTGGAGTTGAGGAACTGACTAATTGAGGTTCATCAGTACAAAAAGTATATATAAGTTGACAGAATCTAGCAAAGTAACAACATTCCTATCCTCTGTCATCCTATCCCCAATAAAACCAATTATAGCAGTTGCAAAATCAAAATGAGTTTGGTTTATAATAGCATACCCGATGTGCTGACTCATAATTGGGATAGCATCAAAATTCGAACACTTGTTCCCAAAAGCTTTAGTGATGCAGTCGAAAAGAAGCTCCATTCTCTTCTGATATGAGCCCGTTTCAACTGCCCAAGCTTTGCCAAACTCTGTTCATACCCCAAATTGGCCATTAACTCCTGAAGAGCTGATTCCTCTGGAATTGAAAAGGTACATCCTTCTGGGAGATGTAGAGCCTTGCGTATTGTACCAGGAGTGACTGCATATGAAGAATCACCCACTTCGAAAACAATACTAGGAGTGCCATGTACCACCATTATCAAAGTGCCCAGTCCGCCAAAATGTCAGAACTTGTTGGCTCGAAAAGACTGAAGGCTGGGTCAATGCATACCCAATCTCACTGTGTGCAAGAAGATCTTGCACAAAATGCAATTCAGATGGAGCTTCAGCATGATCAAGAATTGCAGCATAGTTGTTTTGAACAAATTTAGCTCCATCAATGATTAAATCCTTAGGTGCCATGTGAAAAATTGAGATTTAAGAGTGCCTGTTAGGTGTTTGATAAAATGTCTGTATGAAAAACCAACGTAGAGAAGAAAGAGAGTAAAAGCAAGTAGAGAAAAAGTATGAAGGAAATAAAAGATTAAAAAATCTCTCTGTCTTACTTATACTTGAAAAAAAATGTACCGTTGGACACCTGTCAGACATGCAGTAATAACGGATAGTTACTGGGCTCGAGAAAACAGTAATCATTACTTACCCACTTGCCGTTTTTCAAGGAAAAACCGTTCCACTTACCCAGATATTCCATTAATCAAGGTGAAACAGTTTTAATTCAAAATTGAAACCGTTCCCACTTATTTAATTATTTTTCACTGCAACATAATATTCTGAAAATAAATCAAGTGAAAATGACCAAATAAATCAGATGAGTAAGTACTGATAAAGAAAATCAGAACTTAAATTAAAACAGAATTTATATGGTCATCAGAATATGAATATTATCAGGATTTATCAATGCATTACAAAATATCTAGAGACAAAATCTTGAAACAAAAACAAATTTCATTAATATATCAAGAGAATACATTCATGAAATTGAAATTACATCAGAATTTATACAAGATTTCCCTAAGCTGCTAAACCTAACATCAACAGCCTTAGTCCTAGCTCAAGAAGCAGGGCAAGGCTGATGATGAAGAAAAACAGGAAGAAGAAAATAAATCATTTCTTCTTCCTACTCTCGACAAACAGAATGGCGAGTCGAATGATTCGCTCTTGCTGGCGGAGAGCTTCCAGCCTTTCCTCCTCCAATCGCTCCAGATGGCGATGGTAATCCATATAGAAGAACAGGAGGTGGGTGAGTACCTCCTGGGGACAGAGTCCCATATCTCATCAGGAATGGCAGTGACGTGCCATTCCTGCTGCCAATCGGCACAGCTTAGCTCCATATTGAAGTTTCGTAGTTCAAAAACATGTTGTATCTGACCATGTGTTTTTGAAGAAAAAGTATGAAGGTAAGTTGTGAGAAAAGATTTGATGGGAAGGCTGATGTGAAGTGGTTGCTTATATAGGCAAGAGAATGCCAGGAGACGCAAAGAAATTTAATGCTGACAGGTAGAATTAATTCTACCTCGTCTCCCAGACTTGGAAAAAGAAAAACATTCATTGGAAAGAGAAAACATGGTTTAATGCGCACAAGAAGCAAGTAAAAGTTGACTGTTCAAGTACGATACCACTAACCCTAACCATAGTGACTATTAATCTTCCACTTCAACATATTCTAGTTTGAACCGAGACTGTTATCAAATTTTATCCACAGATAAGTCAAGTAAAGAATTAGACTGTAATATCAGAACTTAGACTTATATCAGAACTTAACAGTCATCAGAACATAATTTCTTAACTCGAAAAAGGAATGCCTATTAGTAAGTCCTCATACAAGTTCTGAGTTATATTCTTCAGAACTTAATCATCAGAACATGCAATCAGAACTTGTCCTCAGAATTTGTGCAATGACACAATGACTGTTATCTAAAACAACATAGATCACCACAGTAATTTTCATCATTCATATGGAGTGATTAGTGTGTGCATTAAGCTAAATATCAGACAAAGAGTAAAGTCTGATTCACTTCAGTACATCTTAGAAATAAGGCATAACTAAAACTTTGCTAAAGAGCTGTCATTATCTGAAACCTACTGATGAATGAGTTCATGCTTGAGTCCACCTCAACTATTTTGTGCTAATTTTATGCATCTTTTTAAATTCCTTTTACAGTGGCTTCTCAGTGTAAGTGAGTCACGACTGCTTATCAGAATTTATGCTATTATCAGAGTATTTCTCCAGTAATCATAGAGTGTGAAAAGTCACCAAGAAAATATTTGCTTTTCTAATGCATATTACTTAATACCAGCAATGCACTTGGGTCTTCCCTTCCACATTTTTACTCTAGATCTCAAAGGAGTACCTGATTTTATCTTGATCTTTTGCTTTTTCTTTTGATAAGTGAGGTTTATCAGCACTTAGTACATTCAGCAGATTTACTAGTATCAGAACTTAACAGATGAGTAGCATTATTCTAATTTGTGACTTAGTAATAAGATAGACAAAGTAAACTCAACTAAGCTCAATTATCAGAATTTGCTTGTGTCAATAGATTTCCACAGAAATAATTACTTCTTACATGGGATCTTGTTTATTGAAGACTACTAGGTCAGCATCTAGCACAGTTATCCTCATAGGATTGAATAGTTACTTAAACAGACATATCACTTATCAGAGTTTAGAAACATATATCAGACAACAGTCAGTACTTAAACACATTTTCAATTAAGCACAGAATACACAAAGAGATTAAATTCTGTAAATACTGATCATAAAGTCTGATGAACAGAACAAAACTAAGCAGATTTAGAGAAAGAACCTGAAACCATTCCAAGTTCATTTACCAATCTTGTAAAAGTGGCTTCACACAATGGTTTTGTGAAGATATCTGCTAGTTGTTGATCTGTTGGAACAAAGTGCAATTCCACTGTACCTTCATCCACATGTTCCCTATGAAGTGGTACCTGATGCTGATGTGCTTTGTCATAGAGTGTTGAACTGGATTACCTGTCATAGCAATAGCACTTTGATTATCACAGTAAATAGGGATTTTGAAATATGTTAACCCATAATCCAGTAACTGATTCTTCATCCAAAGAATCTGTGCACAACAGCTTCCTGCAGCAATATACTCTGCTTCTGCAGTTGATGTGGAAATTGACTTTTGTTTCTTGCTGAACCAAGAAACCAATCTGCCTCCAAGAAATTGGCAGCTTCCACTTGTGCTTTTCCTGTCAATTTTGCAACCTGCAAAATCTGCATCTGAGTAACCTATTAGTTTAAAATCTGATTCTCTAGGATACCACAATCCCAGATCAGCTGTTCCTTTAAGATACTTAAAATTCTTTTCACAGCTGTTAAGTGAGGTTCTCTTGGATCTGCTTGAAATCTTGCACAAAGACAGGTAGCATACATGATATCAGGTCTACTAGCAGTTAGATAGAGTAGAGAGCCAATCATACCTCTGTAATCAGTAATATCTACTGATTTACCAGTATCCTTATCCAGTTTTGTTGCAGTGGCCATGGGAGTGGATGCACTTGAACAATCTTGCATTCCAAATTTCTTCAGCAAGTTTCTGGTGTACTTAGTTTGACAAATAAAAGTGCCTTCTTCATTCTGCTTGACTTGAAGGCCCAGAAAATAGCTAAGTTCCCCCATCATACTCATCTGATACCTTGACTGCATCAGTTTGGCAAACTTCTTGCAAAGTCTGTCATTTGTAGACCCAAAAATGATATCATCAACATAAATCTGGACCAGAAGTAAGTCCTTTCCATGGTTGAGGTAGAACAGTGTTTTGTCTATTGTTCCTCTGTTGAATCCACTTTCCAGAAGAAACTGAGCTAAAGTCTCATACCATGCTCTAGGAGCTTGCTTAAGTCCATAAAGTGCTTTATCAAGCCTGTAGACATAATCTGGATGTTTGGAATCTACAAAGCCTGGAGGTTGTTCAACATATACTTCCTCCTCCAATTCTCCATTGAGAAAAGCACTTTTCACATCCATTTGAAAGACAGTAAACTTTTTGTGAGCAGCATAAGCCAAAAATATCCTTATGGCTTCTAACCTAGCAACTGGTGCAAATGTTTCATCATAATCAATTCCCTCCTGTTGAGAATATCCTTTTGCAACCAGCCTTGCCTTATTCCTTGTAATTATGCCATCACTGTCAGTTTTGTTTCTGAATACCCACTTTGTACCAACAACAGATCTATTCTTTGGTCTTGGCACTAGGGTCCAGACTTTGTTTCTTTCAAATTCATTTAACTCTTCCTGCATTGCTTGCACCCAATCAGCATCTTGAAGAGCTTCTTCCACTTTCTTTGGCTCAGTCTGAGAGAGAAAAGAATTGTAAAGACATTCATTTGAAGTACCTGTTCTAGTTCTGACACCTGCATCAGGATTTCCAATTATCAAATCAGGTGTATGTGATTTGTCCACTTCCTTGCAGATGGAAGGTTTTCTCTAGAACTGGATGCTCCCCCATGATCCATGCTGTCTTCATTTTCATTTTCTGATGCTCCCCCTGAAACTATGCTCTCTGAGTTGGATTCTTCAGAATTTAGATTTTCAGCACTATCAGAACTTGGCTTATCAGAACTTGACGAATCAGAACTTGAAGAGCCAGATGTATGTTCTGATGTTTCTTGAGATGTGGTAAGATCTTGAGTATGCTCCCCCTGCATAGGTGCATCTTCCTTTGGCGTAGTCACCACAGTTTCAATAACATCAGAGTTTAATCCATCAGAGTTTACAGTATCAGGACTTAGACTGTCAGGATTTTCAGTATCAGAATTTGAGTCTTCATTTTCAAATCTCAGCTGATCATGGTCAATAAAATCTTCAAGACCAGTAATCTTCTTGTCATCAAAAGAGACATTGATAGATTCCATGACCACTTTTGTTCTCAAATTATAGACTCTGAAGGCTTTTGTGGAAAGTGGATATCCAACAAAGATTCCTTCATCAGCTTTTAGATCAAACTTGGATAGCTGTTCAGGATGAGTCTTGAGAAAAAACACTTGCATCCAAATACATGAAAGTACTTCAGATTTGGCTTTTTTCTTCACCATCTCATATGGTGTTTCCTTGCTTGTTAATGAGTGTTGCATTTTGAGTAAAACAAGCAGTCTGCACAGCTTCAGCCCAGAAATAGGTTGGAAGCTTTGCTTCTTCAAGCATTGTACGTGCAGCTTCAATGAGAGTTCTATTCTTCCTTTCAACAACTCCATTTTGCTGTGGAGTTCCAGGAGCAGAAAATTCCTGCTTATTCCATGGTTTTTGCAGAACTCTTCCATTATCAAATTCTTGAACTCAGTGCCATTATCACTCCTTAGGTTTTCACAGAATCTTTGACCAATTTATCCAGATGTTTGACATGATCAATCAAGATAGATGCAGTTTCACTTTTTGTGTGCAAGAAATACACCCATGTGTATCTGGTGAACTCATCCACTATGACCAATGCATATTTCTTCTTTGCAATAGACATGACATTACTGGACCAAATAGATCAACATGTAGTAGATGATAAGGCTCAAGAATTGATGATTCAGTCTTGCTCTTGAATGAAGATTTTCTTTGTTTGGCCTTCTGACAAGAATCACAAAGGCCATCAGGAGCAAATACTGACTTTGGCAGTCCTCTCACAAGATCTTTCTTGACCAGTTCATTTATATTGTTGAAATTTAAATGAGAGAGTTTCTTGTGCCAATTCCAGCTTTCTTCAATTGATGCTCTACTCATCAGACAGATTGCAGAACCATCAGTACTTGTTGAAAGCTTAGCTTCATAAATGTTACCACGCCTGTATCCTTTCAGAACAACTTTGCCTTTAGATTTACTCACAACTTCACAGTGTTCTTCAAAGAAATCAACATGATAACCTCTGTCACAGATTTGACTTATACTCAGCAGATTGTGTTTAAGTCCTGAGACCAGAGCTACTTCTTTAATGATGACATTCCCAAGATTGATATTGCCATATCCCAATGTTTTTCCAATGTTGCCATCTCCATAAGAAACACTTGGGCCAGCTTTCTCCACAAAGTCTGATAGCAGGGCTTTATTTCCAGTCATATGTCCTGAACATCCACTGTCCAGAACTAGAATATTTTTCCTGTTGCCCTGCAATCACAAAGACCACTAATATTAGTTTTAAGGACCCAGACTTGCTTGGATCCTTTGGCCTTATCAAGTTTGTTAACATTTGCAGCGGATTTAGCATCAGAGTTTATGTTAACATTTTTCTTATCAGAACTTACACTATCAGACTTTGAATCAGAATTTACACTAGAAGGAACAATGGAAACTTTCTTCAAAGAAGGTTTTATTGATAATAATCATAGTACAAACTATGATATTCCTTACAAGTATAAATGGAATGCCATAAACTACCACAATGAAAACAAGGATTTTGTGGTTTATATCTAACAGACTGACTCTTAACTCCTGATTTTGAAGGTAAGGAGTTAATGTTCTTATTCTTCCTGCAAAAAGAAGCCAGATGGTTAGAACTTCCACAGTTATGACATGTTTTCCTAGGAGCATCAGGAACAGGTTTATAATCATTGCTTTTATTCACACCTTCCTTTCCATTCCTATTTTTCCTAGGTGATTTTACCTTGTTTGCATTCTTAACATCTTTCAGCTTATGCTTAAGCTGCTTCTTAGTCATTAAGCCTATTTACTTCAGTCTTTTCCTGTTTTAGTTTGTCAGAAGTTAATCCTCTTAACTTCTGATTTATCATTATCAGACTTTACAGTTACAAACTTAACAGGTTTTAACTTTGGCTTTTGCTTAACAACAGGCTTAATTTCTACAGTTCCTTTATCATTCTTATCCTCTCCATAACCTAAGCCCTCTTTCCAATTTTCACTACTTAGCAAATTTTGAGTTGTTCTGCCAGAGTTAGTCCAAGTCCTGATATCTCTCTTTCCTTTTCTAACTCAGTTTTTAGAGATTCATTCATTTTTAGCACTTCATCCCTAACATAAAAAGCATCATCTCTATCCTTCTGAGTTTGATGGAACATAACTAACTCTTTTTCTAAGAAATCATTTCTTTTCTTAAAAGCAAGATTTTCAGAAGTTAATCTTTCACATGTTAAAGTTTGATCTCTATAACTAACAAACATGGTTTTAAGATATCTTCTCAACTCATTAATATCATCAGTATGAAAAGCATAAGTAGTCTGAGGTACCTTTGTTTCAGCAGCTTCAGAACTGCTCTCAGCACTTTCTTTATCAGCATTTGCCATCAATGCATAGTTCTCCTCACTTTCAGAGTCTGAGGTGTCTGTCCAGCTTTTCTGCTTTGTGACAAGAGCCTTGCCTTTGTCACCCTTTACCTTCTTGCAATCAGGAGATATGTGGCCTTTCTCACCACAGTTATAGCATTTGACATTGGTATAATCTCCTCTATCAGACTTTCCTCCTCTGCCTTCAGATCTTCTGAAATTCTTCTTATCAGAACTTATGCCTTTCCTGGAAAACTTCTTTCCCTTCCTGAACTTCCTGTATGCAATCTTTGTGATCCTTTCACCATAAGAGCACACAGCTTCATCATCTCCTCATCAGCATCAGTCTCAGGCAAGCTTTCAGAATCTGAGTCATCATCACTTTCAGAACTTGATGACTCAGTATCAGACTTTGTGAAAAGAGCTTTACCCTTGTCTTTCCTTGAGGTAGCTGCCTTGGGGGATTCTTCTTCAGCCTTAAGAGCAACTGTCCTTGACTTTCCTTTCCTCTTGCTTCTTTGTTCCATCTCAAGTTCATGAGTCTTGAGCATTCCATAAATTTCATCAAGAGTTGTTTCATCAAGATAGTTGTCTCTTATTGTTGTTGCCTTCAAATCCCACATTCAGGAAGAGCTAACAGGAATTTAAGGTTTGAATCTTCAAGATCATACTCTTATCAACCATGACAAATCATTCAAAGTTTGACAAATCTATCATATAAATCAGTCAATGACTCATTAGCCTTTGAGTCAAAGTGTTCATACTCTTGAGTGAGTATTGTCTTCCTGTTCTTCTTAATTGTGTCAGTTCCCTGACACCTTGTTTCCAGAGCATCCCATATCTCCTTAGCAGTCTTGCAGTTAATTACCCTTTGACATTACATTATCAATGGCACTATGCAGTAAGTGTCGTACCTTAGCATCCTTAGCAATTGATGCTATATCTTCAGCAGTATAATCACTCTTCTCCTTTGGTACGGTCTTTGCTGCTTCACCTGCAACTGCAACGAGCTTGGTTGGTTTGTGAGGCCCTTCTTGATTCTATCAAGATATTCTGGATTTGTTGCTTCGATATTCAGATGGTCTTAGTATGGGAACTCTGATGGTCTCATACCGACTCTGAATTTGTCTTTGGTGGTTCTTCAGTTTTGGTAGGCTTAGTTGGAGTTTATGTGTCAGACATGATTTATTTGGATCTTTAACTGTATGTGTGTTAACAGATAAGCTCTGATACCACTTGTTAGGTCACACACACTGTTAAGTAAGATCTGAAAACTAAACATAAATCATATTAGCCATGACGTTATCAAATATATCTAACAATTACATTACCTACTTTTTGATCTAACCAAAGAGGTCCCCTTTGGTTAGATAAATAATTATCAGATGACAATTTAATAAGTTTAAAATATTATAGTTTTACCCAAGACTAATTTTGTTTACTTGTGTTTTTCTAAGTATGTTGCTAGTTCGTGAAAATGTGTTGGCTCCGCGGGAAGATGGTCTGGCAGACCCTTCTTGGAACCTATTTGATCTAAAAATATTGAAGTGCAGCTTATTATATATCCTTTAGTTTTTTGAATTTGAAGAGAGGGTTTTGATAACTCTGTTTCTTCCCGGGTCTTCTCCTCTCTCACGTATGCTAGAGCCCTGTCCACGTGGTAGCCGGTGTGAGGTTAACCGGCTAGGTAGGGGACTCTGCAAAACAGAACCGGAGGGGGGTTGTTTCCCGCGGCAACTCCGGCGTGAGAATAAGAATGGGGTTTCTTGAAGGAGAAGAAGAAGAAGAGGGAAGAAGGAGCTATTCAAAATATGTATTGTGGTGTGTGTATAGGTGTGTAGCAGTCAAATGGTTTTCAAACCCTAAAATCCTCTTTTTGGGGCCTTTTATAGGTCCCAAGATTTAGGGTTTTTTGGGGTTTGTACCTCTTCATCCTAACCTTTGATCATTCTTAGTTGGTGAGTGATTGGACGGCTTGGATCGACTGTGAGGCCGGGTGTCCTTCTTCCACCAGTGTTGTCTTGGGATCTTTACATATGGACGGCTAGGATGTAATAGTTTCATTTTGGGTAACATGAGACATTTGACATTTTTATCCTGTGCCACGTGGCTTCGGGGGCCACCCCAGTTTGGGCCTGGGGTGTTCTCTATTTGGGCTTTTGCTTCTTTATTTAGGCTTGATTATTTATGGCCTATCATTTGCCTCCCACTCCCTTATGCGGGTTTTCCCGGATGGGGGATTAGTCTTTTTTTTAGAGTGTGTGTTATGAGCTGCGTGATTCAGAAAAAATTTTGCATTTTTCCTTTGATTTGTGGCCCCTAACCCTAGGGTGTTGTTGGATACAAGTCTCCGGGGTTTGTTTGGGTAGGTCTTTTGGTTTTTATCACTTGGAAAAAATTTGTATTTTTCTTTGATTAGTGGCCCCTAACCCCGGGGGTTGTTGGATACATGTCCCCGGGGTTGTGTTTGGGTAGGCCTTTTGGTCTTTGTCCCTTGGAAAAATTTCGCATTTTTCCTTTGATTTGTGGCCCCAAACCCCGTGGTGTTGTTGGATACAAGTCCCCGGGGTTGTGTTTGGGTAGGCCTTTTGGTTTTTATCACTTGGAAAAATTTCGCATTTTTTCTTTGATTTATGGCCCCTAACCCCGGGGTGTTGTTGGATACAAGTCCCCGGGGTTGTGTTTGGTTAGGCCCCATGATTGAGCTGGCGGGTACGGATGTGATAGGTGCCCGGTACTTTGGCATTTTCCCCGGAATGTCAAGTGACGGTTGAGCTTCGTGTAGGAATATGTGTATACATACATGTATATATACGAAACGTTGCAGTCCCCCCCCCTTTTTCCTCAAAAGACGCGCCTGTTAAATAATTACAGCGATGTAATCATTAACTGCGGTGGTTATTTTCTGGACGCTCAGGATTATGCCATATGTCTTCATCCGACGAACACGATCGTGTGTCAGTTGAGTGGGTTATTGTCTCATTTATGCCTATAAATACTCCTGCTTTTCCATTTCTTTTTTCTTTACGCCATTACAAACACCAAACACTCTCTGCAACTTTTCTTTGAGGCAAATTTGGGAGCTTTTCTCTTTGAAGCCGACTATTTCTCCTGCTTTCTTGTAAGTTTTCTAACTTTTCTTCATTCTTTGATTTCTCATGACTGTTTAATGAATACCTGTAGTCTGAGCCCTTCGAATGCATGCGTACCCAATCATCCGAATTAGTTTACTTTTATTGCGTCGAGTTTTGGTGAATCGAACATGTTGTTGTTCATTGTTTAGATTCATCCGGCTGCCACGTTAGGGTACCTATTACGAGACTCGTCGAAGGCATGCTTTTTGTATGCTCAAATGGCATGCCATTTATCAATTAAAGATAATAAAATTTAATAAATAATTATTATACTAATATACATGGAATTTGAATATATAATTAAAGTTAGTCGACAGTAACAACCATTTAAGTTAGTAACTTTTTTGATATTAAAATATATGTAAAAATTTCAAAATTATATTTGTTATTTCTGGATATTTCTAATATTAAAATAATTATTAAAAATAAAAAAATAGTAAAAAGACATGTCGAATCATGAAAAGGCATGTTTAGCTAATTGACGTCATGACATGCCCATCTTGGCATACCCGTGCCGCTGTGACATGCACCCTAATTTTAACTCTTATCGATCGCACTTTACATTCGAGAAACTTG
>NW_027421225.1:0-40578 GCF_009905375.1 Apium graveolens | reverse complement strand
CTATTATATAAAACAAAATAAAAATGTCAAAGTTAAATTTGATTGTACAATACAAACCACAAAAATTATTTTATGAGACAATTTCTTGTTTTTAATGTTGTTACAACTGGGTATCTAACTAGAGTACTCAAATAACACGGTTACTTGCTGAGATAGAATATATTTATGAAAAAATTATTAATTATTGAATTTGGTTATATAATAATAATTCAAATATAATAACTATGAGATGCATAATAACAAATTACCATTAATAGTTGACTCAAATGGATAAATGCCAGAAATTTATTGACAAGTCTCTAAACCAAAATGTGTTCATTACATAATTAGTTAACTAAATTATTAGTCATGCATTCATGTATTTGTTGTTAAGGTTTATTTATTTTAAATTAGATGTGATAATGGCTTTGCTTTATAAAGCACCACACATGTAACTTCTATTAATTAGTTATGCAAATTAAGTTATAGTTTGGTAAGGTATTTTTAAAACTGTGAAATAATAATAGTATATTTTTTTTATTAATAAATCTTACTATCATTTCTATGGTGAGTAAATTACATTGGTTCAAGTTTACTAATAGCTTATCTTAGATGTTTAAATACATGTGACCATGGATATGGTTCACCAGTATATTTGGCTAACTTCTCCCCAAACATATAATTATTAATTTGTTCTTTAGCTTCTTATACAAAGGGGTACAATTGTTGCATATATTGCCCATATGTTTTTAGTTCTTGATTAGTAATTTCTTATTCTTTACCTTCTCTATTTTAATTATTATATATTTTTTAAATGTAGTGGTGCATAGAATTTTAAATTGTTACCCTTTTAGTTAAAGTTTTTTGTGAGTATCTCCTGATGTGAATTCTTGTCCTCTTACCTTATGTTAAAATTAACTCTTTTTCCCTATTCATCCATTGGCAAAATTATTATTCTTGTATACCATCTACACCTCTTTATATGAATCTCTTTACTATTTGTTTTTAATGTTTGAAATTATGAGTACCAATTCATAATCATTTTATAGGGTTGTTTAGATTTTAAATTTTCCTTATTTATCTTGTTAGTCAAATTTATAAATAGACACCTTTCTGTACTCTTTTCTTACCTTCTGATGTGAATGTTCTATCTTCTCTCTCTTTTAAAAAATAAAAATATTTGTTAAATTTATTGATTACTCTTTAGAATTATTATCTTATTTTGTTAAATTGTAATCTTTGCTACCTCTATTCCCCTATTTAGAGTAAAACCAATGATGGACTTTTTAAAATTGACAGCAGTTTTCCCTGACATAAGTTTATACTTACACATAATTTCTTTATAGTGAAGGCCTCCACCTCTGATGCATCAAAGAAAAAGTAACCGTCATTTAGGAACAAAAGCTGAGATATAGGGTGAGCATCTCGAGAAATAACACACTCATGAATCAATCCCACATCCCCGTTTTTCCTTACTCAACCCCTCTACAAATAAAAATACAAGGAAAAATAGGATCCCCTTATTGGAGGCGCAGTTGAGGAATAATCTCTCCAAAAACCTCACCATTTTACAAGAAGCTGTGAGAAATGTTAGCTTTTAATCTGATTTTTTTTAGTAATAAATTATCTATTTTAGTTTGTCTGAAAGTCTTAGCCATTGAACTGGTTGTGTGAGACCGAGTCGTGCTAGCAGTTGAGTTTTTATAGGATCAAGTGTAGTGGTAGTAGTGCTCCAGGAGTTTTCCTTTTCTGTTCCTACTTTCTAGCATTTTAACGTTTGTAAGTCTTTATAACTTTGATCAGAGTCATTAATAAACTGTGGGTCTTGGACGTGCATGTACTGTGTGTTTATATTATTTTCTCAGTTTTATAGATTATACACTTAAAATACGTATAAGATTGTAGGTAAGAATCCTAGATTTGGTATCAGAGCGTGGTGCAAGGTGAATGCTAAAGTACATGCCAATGATGACAACGTCGAAGACAAGCAAAGTGAAGAATGGCTCGTTTGGACTGAATTACCCAACTCTAAAAAAGGAAAATTACACAACTTAGGCGATAAAAATGATGGTGTTCATTCAGGCGCATGGGGTGTGGGATGCAGTGGAACCTAGCGATCCCAGTATAGCAATCGACGAAAGAGTGGATAAGGGAGCGTTGGCCATGATATACCATGCTATACCAGAAGAAATATTGCTCTCTCTCGCAGCAAAAAAGACATCCAATGAGGCATGGGATGCACTCAAAATAATGTGTCAAGGAGCTCATCGTGTCAAGGCGGCCAGGATACAATGATGAAGGCAGATTTTGAATCACTTAGTATGAAAGAAAGTGAGCTAGTAGATGATTTTTGTATGAGGCTAAATGGGTTGAGAACCAATATAAGGGTATTGGGAGAAGAAGTGTCTGAATCTAATGTAGTAAAAAATTACTTAGATCAGTACCACCAAATTTCCTTCAGATCACATCCACTATTGAACAATTCGGCGATTTGGACAAGATCATTGTGGAAGAAGCAGTTGCTTCTCTGAAAGCACATGAAGAAAGATTGAAAGGAAAAACTGAAGCAAATGGGAGTCAACTACTCCTTACCGAAGAAGAATGGATCAGTAGTGAAAGTGAAGACAATAAGTTGTTACTTACCAAGGAGGAGTGGCAGAGAGCGAACAGAAATGACAATGAAACAGGAGGAAGCCAGAGAAGAAGAGGAGCTCGAGACAAAAGCAGAGTTCAATATTATAATAATGGGATATATTGACACTTCGTAGCCGTTTGTAGAAACCAAAGAAGAACAGAGAGCAAAGGCAGGAGGTGAATATTACACAAATGGAGGATGGAGAACCGGCTTTGTTATTGGCCAAATGACAAAGAAGAAGGAGATGTAATGTTGCTTAACGAAAAATGTAATTCCTGCACTCTCGACCAACTGTGATAAAAACTAAGTGGAGTCCAATCTATGGTATCTTGATAATGGTGCAAGTAATCATACGACGGGATACAAGTCGAAGTTTTCGGAACTAAATGAAGGAATCAGTGGCATGGTACGCTTTGGAGATGGCTCGATGGTGCAAATTATATTATATTTCAAGTCTTTGCAGTAATATTATCAGCCTGGGGAAAATGTCTGAAAGGGGAAATAGTAGCTCTGAAGGGTGATTACTTATGGGTCTTTGAAAGAATGCGGAGCTTGTTGGGAGTCAAGAATCTGGTCTAACATAATTCAGATTTTGGGGGAGAATGTTAGCTTTTAATCTGAATTTTGTTGTCAATAAATTATCTATTTTAGTTTATCTGAAAGTCTTAGCCATTGAACTGGTCGTGTGAGACTGAGTCGTGCTAACAGTTGAGTTTTTATAGGATCGAGTCTAGTGGTAATAGTGCTCCAGGAGTTTTCCTTTTCTGTTTCTACTTTCTAGCATTTTAACGTTTGTAGGTCTTTATATCTTTGATTAGAGTCATTAATAAACTGTGGGTCTTGGACGTGCATACACTGTGTGTTTACATTTTTTCTCAGTTTTATACATTATACACTTAAAATACATATAAGATTGCAGGTAAGAATCCTTGAAGAAACACTTGCAACAAAAGTCTTGACTTTGTTGATCCATCTTTGATAAAACCCGAACTTAATAATCATTTTTTTTGATGAAACTCCACTCAACCATATCATATGCTTTTGAAAAATTAATTTTAAATCATGTAATTCCAAGATTGCCCTATGTTTTTCTAAGAATGTAATGATTTTTTTCATATTCTATCAAAATATTATCCGTTAATAACCGATCGTATACAAAAGCACTTTGCTTATCCGAGATAATTGAATTCTAACAAGATTTCAACCAATTAGTCAGGACTTTTGATAAAATTTACATGAGGACATTGCGTAATGAGATGGTTATTAACCTAGTCATTTATTGCAATTTTTTACTTTTACTTGATGCCGGAAAACTGAGCATTGTCATAATTTCTTCTAAAACCTTCTTGGTTGTATTCATCTCTTGGTGATAAGATCTGCGTCGAATCATCCACACCCGTTCTATTTGAAAATCGTTTGTTCCTTTTGGTTTTTATTAAGATCATATTTTAGGAAAAATGAAATAATTAAAAAGATAAATAAATATATGAGATACAACTATAGACAAACTTATTTAAAAATATTAATAAAAATTATTATTTTGAAATCAAAACATAAAGTAAAATATAATACGTATATTATATGATACATTATTAATTTTAATTTATAAAATTAACTAAAGTTAAATTTAATAAGAATAATATTAAATTATTTAAAAATAAATAAAATTAAAATTAAAATATTGATAATAACAATTTACAAATAGCCGGCACAGGTATAAAGCTTGTTGTTTATCAAATTTATAATTGCATAACATGACATAATTTAGCCATGAAAAAAACACTAAATGTAAACACACATATATTTTTAAAGATGATAACCTTTTCTTCTTCTTCTGGCTCACCAAATAATCTCTGTTAACATTTCCCATTAAAACATCTTTCTAAGCATCTTTCTGAGAAGTATGATTACTAAAGGGTTGAATGCAGTTTTTTAATCATGTGCTTGGTGGAATATAACCATCAAAAAAACTTTATGTGTTGGTAACTTATTTTTGATATGACATTTAGTAACAATTATTCGGGCATTACTTTGAAAGTAAAAACCTGTAGAAGGCCTTAAGTTTTATATAAAAAATATATATTGACCTTATCATTACATCATATTTTTATAATATATAATTTCTTGCACAAAATTATATTTTTTTTTGTAAAAACATGATTTCTATTTATTTGTACAATATTTTGGCAGCTAGTATATGAATTCCTGAAAATGAGGTTACATTTTGGTAACTTAAATTCTCACTAAAGCGTTTAATCATACTAACACATAATATCTTATACAAAATTAAATTTTAATTACATTTATATTTTATGTAACATCTAAAATTTGTATATAGTGAAACAATATTATGTGGGGTCTTACTTTACTTTTCATCTTAAAAATGACTACACAAATTGATTTTAGTACTTAAAGTAATAATTTTAGAAATTTAACTAATGTAAATTTTTTAATTTTATATTAAATTGAAAAAATTCTATGCAGAATTACTTCTACTCTTAATAATATTCACAATAATATTAATTATTATTATTATATTATTATTATTATTATTATTATTATTATTATTATTATTATAATTGAAAGATATGACATATAAACTCGAATCTAAATTTTGGTACATGAAATTTGTTACTAATCTATTTTTAAGTGAGTGTCTACCTTCATGCATGTAATTCATTGATTTGTTTATACATGGACACTATTATTTAGATTGGATATTATCTTGTAAGGATTTTTAATATGATTTTAGTTATATATTTCATTTCACAATTTTGTATCAATACAAAACTTGGAGTTTGTGATCTAGTAAATGTTTCTAATAAAATATATTTACCTTGGGCACTTGCACCAAATGAATTGTGGTATATTTATATTTTTGTCTAGGTTCACTTTAAAAAAAATAATTATGGGCAGTAAATTGGTGATGCTAATTGTACTGGACATGTTTATTCATTATTTTAATATAACTAGCTTTATAACGGTGCAATGCACACGCATGTTCTAAATTGAACACGTTATTGTTACTTTAACTCTAATCTAATTGTAATGGACATGTTTACCCATTATTTTAAAATAACTAGCTTTATAAGGCCGCTCTAATCTAATTATAATGGACATGTTTATTCATTATTTTAATATAACTAGCTTTATAAAGCTGCAATGTACACGCATGTTCTAAATTGAACCACTTATTGTTACTTTAACTCTAATTGTTATGAATCTTATGTAAGGAATATTTTTTGCTGCGTGGCACATGATATTCCTTGTTTTTCATGGCCGAGGCCAATAATGACAGTTGCTTTAAAAATATTTGTGGTTTTTCACATTTAAATATTATTGATGTGTCATTCAATATTTATTGTTATAAAATTTCGTATTGTACTTATATACATGTAAACTCCTTATTTTATTATATTTTTGTGAATTTGAACTCATTTGAACCGTTTAAATTTAATAATTAAAGTATGCCATGAGTATATACAAGTTATTTAATAAGTGAAAGGAATGGTTATGACATACATGCATCCTTAATGCATACATTTTTTAGTTGACATCTTTTTTAATATTTAATTCTTTAATTTTTATGTTGCATCTAAATAATGGTACTGATGTGACATATGGTATATGTTAGCTAATTGTTTGATCAAATATCATTGATAGGTTTTGAAGAAAAATATTGGATTTGATGACAACCAACAATATTTTTATAATAATTAAAATATGGATATTTATTAGATATATTGCCACTTATAATAAGCGAAAATAATTGATATATACATTTTTGGATATATCTTGACCTAGTAAACTTTTTATTAGTTTATTACCCTAATAATAACCACCAAATGTGGTAACCACAATAAAGTATATATTTAATATTAATGTACGCAATGATATGTACTCGTCTCTCCCATGTACACAATAATATATTTATCTCTCCCATCAACCTCATCCCATTTACATCTTTGTCATAACTGCAATAACCTCTCTCTAGATGATAATTGTAGTAACAATAAAGACGTTGTTTGAAAACAGGAAAATATTCTAGTGAAAGTACAATTCGTTATTTACATGCAATGTTCGAAACAATAAAGTTGTTGCAAGTTTAACAATGTACTCAAGGATATAATACAAAAACCTGGATCAAATTTAATCGTCTATGAACCAGCCCCGTTGCACTAGGCAACAACGTTTCGTGAAAGAAATCTGAGTATTATCATTAGAAGAATTATGAAGTGAGGATTCGTATCTATGCAGGTTATATGGTTTGTATGAAGACTCTGAAAGAAGACTTTAAGATGGAACAGTTCAACGTGATCAAAGTAAAAGAATTTGTTTTGACTTTAAGATGGGACGACGTTCTATAAAATCTAGGTCAAGGTGATTGCCTAGTAAAATCAATGTCGTTGAAGTACAACTCTGTATCTAAGTAAAAGAATTGGTTTTGACCTAGTTGGAGCAACATAAAAACAGGTTGCATTTAACCTCTGTTTAAGTAGCTTGCATGAATGGTCTTATCACAGAAGTTGATATCATCCAACACTAATGTCATTTCTCTATAGTTCATAAAACTTCTCAGCATTTCTAAATCTTGGTGGAGTCTAATGTGAGAAGATATGCAATATTAATATCCACAAGTATGAAAATTATCATGATAAACCTTATAGTGACATAATATTAATGACATAAAGAAAAACTGCCCACTCCTATCCCGATATACAAGAAAAGTAATATTAGGCGACATTTATATGACTAAATAATAAATGTTATGGGCACGAAGTCAAGAAGAATCTATATAATACTCTGTAACTGAACTTTACAAACCCTTATAAAAAAATAGGAAAATTGGACAAAAAGTGTCAGCTTCACTTGTGTCATGTTGTGATTTAAAGAAAACGTCATTCAGTTTCCAATTAACATGATTGGTAGTTAACTAGACACTATATTTAATGCAATTAATGCTTTTATGTATGTCATCTTCACCAATTGACATAATGCCATAAAACTTAGCATTGTCATAATTTGTTCTAATATCTTATTGGTTGTATTAATCTCTTGGTGATAAGATTTGCGTCCAATCATCGAGGTCTATTTAAAAAACTTTTTTCCTTTGGTTTCGAGGATCACCATGGCTGACCTATAACCAAAAGTTAACTACAACATATCATAAAAAATTCATAGTAGTCCACAATTAGGCCTAGCAAAATAGAGCCACAAAATAAAATCATAAGCCACCCATATGATAAAACCATTTTAAACAAATATACGGACTTATTATGGAGAAGAATGTGAAGTACTTATTATTGTTGGCACTCAATTGATTTATTTTTCAATATAGATCAAAGTTAAACACAAAACGTGTCAAATCACAAAGTCTAATGTAATCAATAAAACCACTTATTTGGTGAGTTATTTGGTGAGTAATCTATTAAAAATCAATATATTTGTTTAAGTTATGTTAATCAAAATTGAAGATCATACCTTTGAAGTACTCGGAGCATTTTCTTCATTGTTTATCAGATTTATATATAATTGCATTTTCTGTGTAAAAATACATGACATGACACAATTTAGCACATCTTATAGATGAAAAAGAACAATAAATATAAACATATATTTTACAAAAGATGATAACCTTTTCTTCTTCTTGCTCTCAAGGGTCTCCGCTTACTCACCAAATAATCTCTGTTAACATTTCCTATCAAAGCATCTTTCTAAGCATCTTTCTCAGAGGAATGATTACAAAATAGTTGTATGTAGTTTTTTAATCATGTGCTTGTTTGCTATTATATATAACCATCAAAAAAGAGTTATGTTTTGGTAACTTATGTTTGACATTACATTTAGTAACGGTTGTGGCGTTACTTTGAAAGTAAAAACTTATAGAAGGCCTTACATTTTATATAAAAAACATGTATTTTGACCTTATCATGGCATCATATTTTGGTAATATATAATTTCTTGCACAAAATTATAGTTATGCTTTTGTAATTTTATTTTCTTTCCCCTGCTCTTTTTTGCTCACCACAGAATTACTCTTTATTTCCCTTTATTTATACAAATATTTTTGTGGCTAGTATATGAAATCATGAAAGTGAGGTTACATTTTTGTAACTTAAATTCCCACTAAAGCATTTTATTATACTAACACATGATATCTTGTAGAGAATTAAATTTTGATTACATTTATATTTTATGTAACATATAAAATTTGAATACTCTCAAAACATATTATCTCCCATCTTACTTTACCTGTCATCTTAAAAATAACTACATAGATTGATTTTAGTGCTTACAGTTATAAATTTAGAAATTAAACTAACTTAAATTTTTAATCTTATATAAAATTGAAAAAAGTCTAAGATGAATTACTTCTAATCTTAATAATATTAACAATAATATAATAATAATTATATTATTATTATTAATTGTTATTAATTGTTATTAATATTAATTGAAAGGTATTACCTTTAAACTCCAATCTAAATTTTGGTACATGAAATTCGTTACTAATTTATTTTTAAGTGAATGTGTGCATTCATTGATTTGCTTATAATTCAATGATAAATATACAACTCTTGCCCACTATTTTTAAACGATTTTCAACACTTGACACTAGTATTAACTAGTAAGTATTTTTAATATGATTTTTACTTATATATTTAATTTCACAATTTTTAATTAATACAAAACTTGAAGTTTTTGATCTAGTAAATGTTTCTAATAAAATATTTACTTTGCATTCTTGTACCAAATGAATTAGTGTGTACATTTATATTTTGGTCTAAGTTCACTTTTATAAAAAAACAATTATGGGCAGTAATAATTATTGAATTTAATTATTGATTATTGAATTTGGTTATATAATAATAATTTAAAAGTAATATAACTATGAGATGCATAATAACAAATTACCATTAATAGTTGACTCAAATGGATAAAAGCCAGAAATTTATTGACAAGTTTCTATACAAAAATGTGTGTATTATACTATTAGTTAACTAAATTATTAGTCATGTATTCATGTATTTCTTGTTAAGGGTTAGTTATTTTAAATTAGATGTGATAATGGCTTTTCTTTATAAAGCAGCACACATGTAACTTCTATTAATTAGTTATGCAAATAAAGTTATAGTTACTGTGAAATAATAATAGTATGTATTTTTATTTATTAATAAATCTTACTATCATTTCTATGGTGAGTAAATATTATATTTGTTCAATTTTACTAATAGCTTATCTTAGTTGTATAAACTACATGTGATCATGGATATAGTTCACCAGTTTATTTGGCTAACTTCTCCCCAAACATATAATTATTAATTTGTTCTTTAGCTTCTTATACAAAGGGGTACAATTGTTGCACATATTGCCCATATGTTTTTAGTTCTTGATTAGTAATTTCTTATTCTTTACCCTCTCTTTTTTAATTATTATATATTTTTTAAAGGTAATGGTGCATAGAATTATAAATTGTTACCCTTTTAGTTAAAGTTTTTTGTGTATATCCCCTGGTGTGAATTCTTGTCCTATTCCCTTATGTTAAAATTATCTCTTTTTTCCCTACTCATCCATTGGCAAATTATTATTCTTTTATACCATCTACACCTCTTCATATGAATCTCTTTAATGTTTGTTTTTAATGTTTGAAATTATGAGTACAATCCATAATCATTTTATAGGGCTGTTTAGATTTTAAATTTTCCTTATTTATCTTGTTAGTCAAATTTATAAATAGACACATTTTTGTACTCTTTGCCTACCTTCTGATGTGAATGTTCTATCTTCTCTCTCTTTTAAAAAATAAAAATATTTGTTAAATTTATTGATTACTCTTTAGAATTATTATCTTATTTTATTAAAGTGTAATCTTTGCTACCTCTATTCCCGTATTTAGAGTAAAACCAATGATGAACTTGTTAAAATTGATAGCATTTTTGCGTGACAAAAGTTCATACCTACACATAATCTCTTTATAGTGAAGGCGTCCACCTCTAATGCATCAAAGAAAAAGTAAGAGTCATTTAGGAACAAAAGGTGAGATATAGTGTGAGCATCTCGAGCAATAACACACTCATGAATCAATCCCACATCCTCGTTTTTCCTTACTCAACCCTTCTACACATAAAAATACAAGGAAAAATAGGATCCCCTTGTTGGAGTCGCAGTTGACGAATAATCTCTCCAAAAACCTCACCATTTTACAAGAAGCTGTGAGAAATGTTAGCTTTTAATCTGAATTTTGTTATAAATAAATTATCTGTTTTAGTTTGTCTGAAAGTCTTAGCCATTGAATTGGTCGTGTGAGACCGAGTCGTGCTAGCAGTTGATTTTTATAGGATCGAGTGTAGTGGTAGTAGTGCTCCGGGAGTTTTCCTTTTCTGTTCCAACTTTCTAGCATTTTAACGTTTGTAAGTCTTTATATCTTTGATCAGAGTCATTAATAAACTGTGGGACTTGGACGTGCATATAATGTGTGTTTACATTCTTTTCTCAGTTTATATATTATACACTTTAAATACATATAAGATTGCAGGTAAGAATCCTAGATTTGGTATCAGAGAGTGGTGCAAGGTGAATGCTAAAGTACATGCCAACGATGACAACGTCGGAGACAAGCAAAGTGAAGAATGGCTCGTTTGGACTGAATTACCCAACGCTAAAAAAGGAAAATTACACAGGTTAGGCGATAAAAATGATGGTGTTCATGCAAGCGCATGGGGTGTGAGATGCAGTGGAACCTAGCGATCCCAGTGTAGCAATCGACGATAGAGTGGATAAGGGAGCTTTGGCTATGATATACCATGTTATACCAGAAGAAATGTTGCACTCTCTCGCAGCAAAAAAGACATCCAAGGAGGCATGAGATGCACTCGAAATAATATGTCAAGGAGTTGATCGTGTCAAGACGGCCATGATACAACGATGAAGGCAAATTTTGAATCACTTAGTATGAAAGAAAGTGAGCTAATAGATGACTTTTTTATGAGGCTAAATGGGCTGGTAACCAATATAAGGGTATTGGGAGAAGAAGTGTCTGAATCTTATGTAGTAGAAAAATTACTTAGATCAGTGCCACCAAAATTCCTTCAGATCACGTCCACTATTGAACAATTCGGGGATTTGGACAAGATGATGGTGGAAGAAGCAGCTGCTTCTCTGAAAGCACATGAAGAAAGATTGAAAGTAAAAACTGAAGCAAATGGGAGTCAACTACTCCGTACCAAAGATGAATGGATCAGTAGTGAAAGTGAAGACAAGAAGTTGTCACTTACCAAGGAGGAGTGGCAGAGAGCGAACAGAAATGACAATGAAACAGGAGGAAGCCAGAGAAGAAGAGGAGCTCGAGACAAAAGCAGAGTTCAATGTTATAATTATGGGATATATGGACACTTCACAGCCGTGGGTAGAAACCGAAGAAGCACAGAGAGCAAAGGCAGGAGGTGAATATTACACAAGTGGAGGACGAAGAAACGGCTTTGTTATTGGCCAAATGTGACAAAGAAGAAGGAGATATAATGTTGCTTAAAGAAAACAGGTAATTCATGCACTCTCGACCAACTGTGATAAAAAAATAAGCGGAGTCCATTATATGATATCTTGATAATGGTGTAAATAATCATATGACGGGATACAAGTCGAAGTTTTCTGAACTAAATGAAGGAATTAGTGGCATGGTACGCTTTGCAGATGGCTCGACGGTGTAAATTAAAGGAAAAGGTTCAATCACTCTCAGGTGCAAGAACGGGGAGGAGCGTATCTTACATGATATTATATTCCAAGTCTTTGTAGTAATATTATCAGCTTGGGGAAAATGTCTGAAAGGGGAAATAGAGTAGCTCTGAAGGGTGATTACTTATGGGTCTTTGAAAGAACGCGGAGCTTGTTGGGAGTCAAGAATCTGGTGTAACATAATTCAGATTATGGGGAGAATGTTAGCTTTTAATATGAATTTTGTTGTTAATAAATTATCTGTTTTAGTTTATCTGAAAGTCTTAGCCATTGAACTGGTCATGTGAGATTGAGTCGTGCTAGCAGTTGAGTTTTTATAGGATCGAGTCTAGTGGTAGTAGTGCTCCAGGAGTTTTCCTTTTCTGTTCCTACTTTCTAGCATTTTAACGTTTGTAGGTCTTTCTATCTTTGATTAGAGTCATTATTAAACTGTGTCACGTCCATATACTGTGTGTTTACATTTTTTCTCAATTTTATATATTATACACTTAAAATACATATAAGATTGTAGGTAAGAATCCTTGAAGAAACACTTGGAACAAAAGTCTTGACTTTGTTGATCCATCTTTGATAAAACCCGAACTTTATAATCATTTTTTTGATGAAACTCCACTCAACCATATCATATGCTTTTGAAAAATTAATTTTAAATCATGTAATTCCTAGATTTTCCCATGTTTTTCTAAGAATGTAATTATTTTTTTCATAATCTATCAAAACATTATTTATAATACCGATCGTATACAAAAGCACTTTAGTTATCCGAGATAATTGAATTCAAACAAGATCTCAACCAATTAGTCAGGACTTTTGATAAAATTTGCATGAGGACATTGCATAATGAGATAGTTATTAACCTAGTCATTTATTGCAATTTTTTACTTTTACTTGATGCGAGAAA
Organism: Apium graveolens; assembly: GCF_009905375.1. Lineage (NCBI taxonomy): Eukaryota > Viridiplantae > Streptophyta > Magnoliopsida > Apiales > Apiaceae > Apium > Apium graveolens. The sequence continues at coordinate 27,331 of NW_027421225.1, read as the reverse complement.
ACTTAGCATTGTCATAATATCTTCTAAACCCTTCTTGGTTGTATTCATCTCTCGGTGATAAGATCTGCGTCCAATCATCCACACCGGTTCTATTTGAAAATCTTTTGGTCCTTTGGTTTCGAGGATCACTACGGCTGACCTACAACCATGACCTACAACGAGAAGTTAACTACACCACCTCAGAAAAAATTTATAGTTGTGAGCACAATCAGGCCTAGCAAAATAGAGCTATAAAATAAAACCATAACCCACCCATATCATAAAACCATCTTAAACAAAAATAGGGACTTATTATAGAGAAGAATGTGAAGTACTTACTACTGTTGGCACTCAATTGATTTATTTTTCAAATATATATCAAAGTTAAACAGAAAACGAGTCAAATCATAAAGTCTAATGAAATCAATAAAAAACCTGTTATTTGGTGAGTAATCTACTAAATATCAATGTATACTTCTAAGCTATGTTAATCAAAAAATTGAAGATCCAAAATTTTAATTTTATGTAATATGTTAAATTGAAAATTACATTGGTCTAAGTTAAATTATATGTAACCATTCTGCAAGACATACTTATCACATGTATTTCATAATTATCAAAAGTTTACTAGGCCTTTGTGTTAATTTGTAATAATTACATATATTTCAACATTTTTTGCCACTATATAACCTATTTTCCTAAGTTTACATTGAAATTCGATGGCTCGATAGATAAAATAATATTCTAACTGTCAAGGCGAATGGGACAGTCTCTTATGCAAATGGGACAGTCCCTTTACAAATGAGACAGGGTATGGGACAGTCTCTTTTAACTGCAGAAAGTAAAATACTGAAATATAAATGCAGTAATAAAGAAATCAAACAATGCAGAACACCAAGAGTTTTCACTTGGTTCGGCCCCTACACCTAGTCTATGGCCTACATCCAAGTCCCCATGCCAACTAGCATAGAGAATGTATTATATCCACTTAAAACAAAGTACTTACAAACTTTCCTTTATTACAAACTTGGCCCACTTGAAAGAACCCTTTCCCTAGCACACAGCTACCTAGCACAAAGCAACTTGGCCTTCCTGTTGTAATCAACCTCCCACAACCCGGGACAAGTGATATAATACACGATTCAGTTACAAGAATATAATATGAAATTTTACAACTCAAACTAAGTTTCTTGTTTTTCTGGATATGAATATCTCGGGTATGAAACAAGAAAATGATTTCAGATGATGAAAGATTCTCGTGAAAGTGTTAGCTTCAAATCTGAAATGAAGAGTTGTATTTATAGGCAATGTTCTAACAGATTTATTTTCAAACACAAGATAAGGTTGGAAGATAAGTTTGTTTGAAAATATTTTGAATGAATCTTTGAAACTAATCTGTTAGTACGTTTGAAAGAAATAAATCAAGTAAAGATAAGGCTTGAGATATTTAAACTTGATTCATAAGATAAGGTGGTGAGTTTGTTTGAGATAAGGTTTATCCAGATAAACAAAATTTACACAAAACCCTAACAAACCTAAACCTGAGAAATAGTCTCCTGGAAAATCTGAAAAAACTGCAATGCTTGAATCTCGGTTACTTGCATTCTGTTTATCTTCTGTTTATCTGCAATCTGGAAATCATCATAAACCTGAACATCTAACATTCTCCCCCTTTTATGATGATGACAAAGAAAGCATAAATGCTCCCCCTATCAAAACACTAAAGGCCTGTAAAACAAAGTTAGAACTAACAGAATATATTGCAGTTTGCAATCAATATGAGAATGAGACAACTAAAGACTGAATGAGACACGAGATCAATATGCATAAAAGAGACAGTCTCAAACACGAGATAAATATTTAACACATAACAACACATAACAACCCATCCATAAACCAGGATGTCCAGTTATTAAAAACAAAAACACATAATCAATTCAATCCAGGAAATATATCAGTTAAACACACAAAGACACCATCCATCAAAAACTAAGTTCAAACACCAACACACCCAGCAAAAACATAGTCTGAAAAACCAAAAAGAAACAAACGTCTTAAAAACATCATAATTCCTCGCTCTTCCATCTGCCCATAAAATGCTTTTACAAACATGATTCTCATCAATATCTATTGCATAATAAAATTGAGAATCTTGTGCTTTTCTCTCCAAAAACTTTTTTATAACTACACCACACTTTCTCCCAATGTTACTTTTTCGGCTAATTCTCAGATGATCACTAACTTGTTTTAGAGTAATTTTATTTGATGGCTGACCAGATCCATTCAGCAAACGAGAAATTTTAGCCGGCCCAATTCCACATCTATGATATTCTTCTATGGTCATCTTGGTATGTTCTTCGTCACATAATTTATGGTGAACGTAAATGCACCTTCTTTTTTGGAGAATCAATCATTAGATGTGTATGTGTTTTATAAAAACTGCTAATACACCAAGTTCCTCCATTAGTTTGATGAATATTCATATGAGCCTTACAAAATTCTCTTGTTTCTCTCTTTCGTTTTACTTCCCTCCCCAACTCTCGTTTATCAGGCCCTTTAAAGCCCTTTTTGTTACACACAAAATATCTCTTTACAACCGTACCATCTTTGAATTTAGTAGATGAATATGTTCATGTAGAAAATCCTTGTTTCAAAAAAAAATCTTATAAAAATCGTAATCTACTTCACTAGTAAGAAATTCCATACCAATTCGAGGCACTTATGTATCAACATGACAGCCTTCATCCGTGATAGAACCTGTTTGTGATTCATCTTCATAATCTTCATAATCTGATAACTGTTTTTTTTCCTCAGGCTCGTATATACACCGACTATGTTCATCGTTCTCCATTGATTTAATGCAAAAAATTCCAATTTTAGGATTGGACTAAGACATGATTGGGAATTTGGATTTTAAGGGAGTACAGTTTTGGATTTTGAGGGAGGGAGGGACCTGAGGTTAGAGACGTGTTTATGAATTAATTGATGAAACATATGTATATATTGAATGACGTCGTATTTTTATAACCTTAGGGGACAAACTTCAGATTGTCCTCAGGCCCCGTTTTCTCTTCTATATAATCCTTACTAGTTTTATTTTTCTCTTTGTACACTGACTCTCGTACTAGGTCCGTTCTACTTCATTCTATATTTTATAATATTACATGCATGTTTTACTATGTGACTTGTATATACAATTAAATGCTCCCCTGTTTCATGTATATATGTTTTGACACTCCTAATTTCTTTCCATGCTATTTAAGTGTATGTGCCATTGTTAAAGGCCATGCCTACATAGCTATCATTAAACACCTTATTTTATTTTAATTTTATAGGTGTTTATAAGTTTTTTTTATCTATCTGCTAATTTTGGTAATTATTTTCTAATGTAATCACATCAACAAATTTTAGTTATTAATTTCACATGAGTTATGTCATAGTATTTTGTAAGTAAATATTTGCGTGTAATTACATTTTATGCAAGCTAAACATGAGATAGTTATTTTTACAAATTTACATTCATATTGTTATGTTGTAAATAATTAAACATAGTTTTTGCATATTATGAAAATTTAAATTTGCTGTAATTAGTTTTAGACTCGAAATCACATGGTATACTTGTTGTTAAGATACTTTACAACTTTTCTCTCTCACTAAATGATTTATGCACTTATCCCTCATGTACTATTATGATTATGATTATTATTATTAATATTATATTTTAGGAATAATGTGATTATGAAAATATTTTGTTTCATCTATTTAAATTAGGATTTATTTGGCACTTATATTTGTTTCATTGAAGTGACTGAGGTAACTTAACTCTTCACACTTTAATTTATTTTAAAATGTTTAAAATATTTTTGTACAATTTTTATATAAAAATTTTTGGATCGAGTACAGTGTTTTAGATACAAGGATTCCTTCTAACTTGTGAACCAATTAGTAATTGCTTGTAGTTGTGGAACTAGTCTTTCATACCTAAGTAGGGAGTGCTAATGATGATGGTTTCGGGAGCGCACAAACTTATAACACCTTAGTAAGGGCATTATTGACACAAATTATGAACTTTTGATATTGTGTCACCAGGTATTTATGGTCTTAGCCAGCTGCAGAATTAAGTTATATTTTATGTCATATGGATTTTTGGATAATAATTTTGGTTTTATAAAATTTAGATACTTGATCCACTAGTGTAGAATTATTTTCTTGCTCGGCTCTTTGGCTCATTACTTTCACGTGCTTAGCTTTTGGCACATCTTTGGACTTGATTTGAGCTTGCTTTAAAATAATGTTTTATGATTATTTTTGTATTGGAGGCTGTCTCTCAAAATTTGCTATATAATGCTATTTATGTTTGGAAATAAAAAATTGTGTAGGCTTATATGAGACTTATTCTAAGCATTAATAAAATTTGTAGTTTTAGTTCGATATTTAAGTATAATTTATTGTTTAAAAAAAGTCTGGGTATTAGAGTTGGTATTCAGAGCCTAGATGGTATTGAGAGCCTAGGTTACCTTACTTTAGAATGGGCTTGACATGAGTATTGAGGCTTGGTGTGAGTAGTGAGGCTTGACCTAAGTTGTGAGGTATGAGCATGCTATGGCGTGTGAGTTTAGATGGGTGTGTTATAAAAAAACTACTTCTATTTTTGGTTTGTGTTTCTTGACACTGAAATATTTTTGATATATTTAAATATTTTTTGCATGTTTAAATTTTGGGACCAAATTTTTTTAAGGTGGGTAGAATGTAATATCAGAGATTTTTATATTAAAATATTTTGTATTATATATATTGATATTAATTGTTCTTGTAAATTATAAATTTATTTGATAGAGTTATATGTTTTTGAAAATTAAAATATTACATTTAAAAAATAATAATTATCGTTTGTTATATAACTTTTAAGTTTGTTGTTATTAGTGGGTAAAAAGTAGGAGTGCTCATAAGACGTTTTCACTGAAAGTGGTATGAATTTCAAATACTGGAGGCAGAGTAAATCTGGCAATAGTTCAACCAATAGTTCTATATAATCGTTACTAGTTTTATTTTTCTCTTTGTAGAGGGACTCCTCCTACTAGGTAGGTTCTACTTCATTCTATATTGTATAATATTACATGCATTTTCACTCTCCTACTTGTATACACAATTAAGTGCTCTCATATGAACGTAATATATGTTTTGACACTCCTAATTTCTTTCATGCTATTTAAGTCCATGTGGCCATAGTTAAAGGCCCTTGCCTACATACCTACCATTAAACACCTTATTTTTAACTTGTTATTTTATAGGTGTTTAATAAGTTTTGTTATCTATGTGCTAGTTTTGGTAAGTATTTTTTAATCACATCATAATTTTAGTTATTAATTTCCCATGAGTTATGTCATAGTAGTTTGTACATAAAATATTGTGTGTAATTACATTTTATGCAAGGTAAACATGAGAAAGTTCTTTTTACAAATGTATATTCATAATTTTATGTTCATACAATAATTAAAAATAGTTTTTTGCATATTATGAAAATTTTGAATTTTCTAGAGTGGTATATTTGTTGGTTAAGATACTTTACACATTTCTCTCTCACTAATGATTTATTGCACTTGTCCTTCAATGTATTATTATTATTATTTTATTATTATTATTATTATTATTATATTATTATTATTATATTATTATTATATTTCAGGAATATGTGATTATGCAAATATTGTGTTTTTGATAGTTTATATATTTTTTGTATACGTAAGTATGTAATATTTTAGTCTAAGAAGTTTACTTAAATGTTGTATTTATTTATTTTTCCCTTATTGTCCGGATGAACATTTATGTATAACGGGTTGTATAATTTTATCTGACCTTTGCACTGAGAATATATTATGTGGACACAGTTACTATGCCTCATCTTATATACATATCATTCTTAAAATAATTGGTATTATATATTAATTATATTTTGCTTCATCTATTTAAATTAGGATTATTTGGCATTATATTTGGATTCATTAAGTGACTGAGGTAAGTTAACTGTTGACACTTTACTTTATTTTAAAATATTATTGTTCATATAGTTGGGGAAGAGCTTTTATATTTAGAGAGTGCGAGTGCACACACTAATGATACCTTAGTAATTAGTAAGGGAAATTATAAACTGTGTCACCAGGTATTTATGGCCCGAGTTGGGCTCTTGCTGGGCTCTTTCTTTAATTACATACAAAATTTTGAGATACTAAGCTTTTGGCACAAGGACTACTTAGTTTCGAATAATATTTTACTGATTATGTTTATATTGAACTCTGTGAAGATTTGCTATATAATGCAATTTATGTTTGGGATTAAAAAATTGCTTATGCTTATTTGAGACTTATTCGAAACATGAATAAAATTTATAGTTTTAGTTTGATATTTAAGTATAATTTATTGTCTAAAAAAAGTCCGGGTATTTCATATTCAAACATAAATATAATTAAATTAAGTATTTTTTTGAGGTTTAAGTGAAATTAAAAATTATAGAACATCGACATTTATATTTAATTATCATGTGTTATTCATTTGTTTAAATTACTACTTTGATAGTTATAATGTATATATTCTCGTATTTAAATTTTAAACTTAAGTTAAAAACACCAAAAAAAGTTAACCACTTAAAAATTATTATATACGCATAAATTGTATGTGAGTAATTATATATGAATATATATTTATTAATGTTTGTATGCATGTATACATAATTACTACAAAATTATGAATGAATGAATGAATGATGAAATGAAAGTCTAAATCATTTGTACTAAAATTTTTGTTGAAAATATATATGTATTTATGATCAAATATATAATAATAAGTTAGGTATATAAATATACATATGTATTTAAGCCATTGGATTAAAAGGAGTGCTCTAAGATTTCTCATGCTCTCTTAACTATATATGCCTACACTCACAAAGTTTACGTAAACCCCCCTTTTTTTAATCTACATATGACACGTACACAATTATGACATTAGTTTTAGTTTTTTAGGGAACACATATTAACTAAAAATTAATTTAGGAACAAAAAAAATATACAACACAGTACAAAAAATTGAAAAACCTACAAAAGTTATAGAACACTATTGATAAAGAACACAAAAATCATACATAAATCACAGGTAAAATGGATAGACATTATTTTTTTATTATTAATAAAAATTTAAAATATAGAAAATTTTAGAATACAAAATTGTAGAACATGTGACAACATTCTAAAAATGTTATTAACCACACATAATAAAATTAAAAAAAAACAAAAATTATTTTACACAAAAAAATATTGAAAATTTATAAAACTCATTTTAAATTATATTTATAAAAGAGAATACATAAAATTAAAAAACTATTTATAAAATAAAATGTAGACACAACATAACTATATAATATAATATAACATGAGATAGAAATACATAACATATATTAAATTTACCATGCAATACGAGATAAAGTGAAAAAAAGACTATTATATAAAAACAAAATAATGTCAAAGTTAAATTTGATTGTACAATACAAACCACAAAAATCATTTTATGAGACAATTTCTTGTTTTTAATGTTGTTACAACGGGGTATCTAACTAGAGTACTCAAATAACACGGTTATTGCTGAGATAGAATATATTATGAAAAAATTATTAATTATTGAATTTGGTTATATAATAATAATTCAAATATAATATAACTATGAGATGCATAATAACAAATTACCATTAATAGTTCACTCAAATGGATAAATGCCGGAAATTTTTGGACAAGGTCTCTAAACCAAAATGTGTTCATTACATATTAGTTAACTAAATTATAGTCATGCATTCATGTATTTTGTTGTTAAGGTTTATTTATTTAAATTAGATGTGATAATGGCTTTGCTTTATAAAGCACACACATGTAACTTCTATTAATTAGTTATGCAAATTAATTTATTTGGTAAGGTATTTTTAAAACTGTGAAATAATAATAGTATATTTTTTATTTATTAATAAATCTTACAATCATTTCTATGGTGAGTAAATATTACATTGGTTCAAGTTTACTAATAGCTTATCTTAGTGTGTATAATACATGTGATCATGGATATGGTTCACCAGTATATTTGGCTAACTTCTCCCCAAACATATTATTAATTTGTTCTTTAGCTTCTTATACAAAGGGGTACAATTGTTGCATATATTGCCCATATGTTTTTAGTTCTTGATTAGTAATTTCTTATTCTTTACCTTCTCTATTTTATTAATATATATTTTTTAAATGTAGTGGTGCATAGAATTTTAAATTGTTACCCTTTTAGTTAAAGTTTTTTGTGAGTATCTCCTGATGTGAATTCTTGTCCTCTTACCTTATGTTAAAATTAACTCTTTTTCCCTATTCATCCATTGGCAAATTATTATTCTTGTATACCATCTACACCTCTTTATATGAATCTCTTTACTATTTGTTTTTAATGTTTGAAATTATGAGTACCAATTCATAATCATTTTATAGGGTTGTTTAGATTTTAAATTTTCCTTATTTATCTTGTTAGTCAAATTTATAAATAGACACCTTTTGTACTCTTTCTTACCTTCTGATGTGAATGTTCTATCTTCTCTCTCTTTTAAAAAATAAAAATATTTGTTAAATTTATTGATTACTCTTTAGAATTATTATCTTATTTTGTTAAATTGTAATCTTTGCTACCTCTATTCCCCTATTTAGAGTAAAACCAATGATGGACTTTTTAAAATTTTCCCTGACATAAGTTTATACTTACATATAATTTCTTTATAGTGCCTCCACCTCTGATGCATCAAAGAAAAAGTAACCGTCATTTAGGAACAAAAGCTGAGATATAGGGTGAGCATCTCGAGAATAACACACTCATGAATCAATCCCACATCCCCGTTTTTCCTTACTCAACCCCTCTACAAATAAAAATACAAGGAAAAATAGGATCCCCTTATTGGAGGCGCAGTTGAGGAATAATCTCTCCAAAAACCTCACCATTTTACAAGAAGCTGTGAGAAATGTTAGCTTTTAATCTGAATTTTTTAGTAATAAATTATCTATTTTAGTTTGTCTGAAAGTCTTAGCCATTGAACTGGTTGTGTGAGACCGAGTCGTGCTAGCAGTTGAGTTTTTATAGGATCAAGTGTAGTGGTAGTAGTGCTCCAGGAGTTTTCCTTTTCTGTTCCTACTTTCTAGCATTTTAACGTTTGTAAGTCTTTATATCTTTGATCAGAGTCATTAATAAACTGTGGGTCTTGGACGTGCATGTACTGTGTTTTATATTATTTTCTCAGTTTTATAGATTATACACTTAAAATACATAAGATTTAGGTAAGAATCCTAGATTTGGTATCAGAGCGGGTGCAAGGTGAATGCTAAAGTACATGCCAATGATGACAACGTCGAAGACAAGCAAAGTGAAGAATGGCTCGTTTGGACTGAATTACCCAACTCTAAAAAAGGAAAATTACACAACTTAGGCGATAAAAATGATGGTGTTCATTCAGGCGCATGGGTGTGGGATGCAGTGGAACCTAGAGATCCCAGTAGCAATCGACGAAAGAGTGGATAAGGAGCGTTGGCCATGATATACCATACCAGAAGAAATATTGCTCTCTCTCGCAGCAAAAAAGACATCCAATGAGGCATGGGATGCACTCAAAATAATGTGTCAAGGAGCTGATCGTGTCAAGGCGGCCAGGATACAATGATGAAGGCAGATTTTGAATCACTTAGTATGAAAGAAAGTGAGCTAGTAGATGATTTTTGTATGAGGCTAAATGGGTTGAGAACCAATATAAGGGTATTGGGAGAAGAAGTGTCTGAATCTAATGTAGTAAAAAATTACTTAGATCAGTACCACCAAATTTCCTTCAGATCACATCCACTATTGAACAATTCGGCGATTTGGACAAGATCATTGTGGAAGAAGCAGTTGCTTCTCTGAAAGCACATGAAGAAAGATTGAAAGGAAAAACTGAAGCAAATGGGAGTCAACTACTCCTTACCGAAGAAGAATGGATCAGTAGTGAAAGTGAAGACAATAAGTTGTTACTTACCAAGGAGGAGTGGCAGAGAGCGAACAGAAATGACAATGAAACAGGAGGAAGCCAGAGAAGAAGAGGAGCTCGAGACAAAAGCAGAGTTCAATATTATAATAATGGGATATATTGACACTTCGTAGCCGTTTGTAGAAACCAAAGAAGAACAGAGAGCAAAGGCAGGAGGTGAATATTACACAAATGGAGGACGGAGAACCGGCTTTGTTATTGGCCAAATGTGACAAAGAAGAAGGAGATGTAATGTTGCTTAACGAAAAACATGTAATTCCTGCACTCTCGACCAACTGTGATAAAAAATAAGTGGAGTCCAATATATGGTATCTTGATAATGGTGCAAGTAATCATACGACGGGATACAAGTCGAAGTTTTCGGAACTAAATGAAGGAATCAGTGGCATGGTACGCTTTGGAGATGGCTCGATGGTGCAAATTATATTATATTTCAAGTCTTTGCAGTAATATTATCAGCCTGGGGAAAATGTCTGAAAGGGGAAATAGAGTAGCTCTGAAGGGTGATTACTTATGGGTCTTTGAAAGAATGCGGAGCTTGTTGGGAGTCAAGAATCTGGTCTAACATAATTCAGATTTTGGGGGAGAATGTTAGCTTTTAATCTGAATTTTGTTGTCAATAAATTATCTATTTTAGTTTATCTGAAAGTCTTAGCCATTGAACTGGTCGTGTGAGACTGAGTCGTGCTAACAGTTGAGTTTTATAGGATCGAGTCTAGTGGTAATAGCTCCAGGAGTTTTCCTTTTCTGTTTCTACTTTCTAGCATTTTAACGTTTGTAGGTCTTTATATCTTTGATTAGAGTCATTAATAAACTGTGGGTCTTGGACGTGCATACACTGTGTGTTTACATTTTTTCTCAGTTTTATACATTATACACTTAAAATACATATAAGATTGCAGGTAAGAATCCTTGAAGAAACACTTGCAACAAAAGTCTTGACTTTGTTGATCCATCTTTGATAAAACCCGAACTTAATAATCATTTTTTTGATGAAACTCCACTCAACCATATCATATGCTTTTGAAAAATTAATTTTAAATCATGTAATTCCAAGATTTCCCTATGTTTTTCTAAGAATGTAATGATTTTTTTCATATTCTATCAAAATATTATCCGTTAATAACCGATCGTATACAAAAGCACTTTGCTTATCCGAGATAATTGAATTCTAACAAGATTTCAACCAATTAGTCAGGACTTTTGATAAAATTTACATGAGGACATTGCGTAATGAGATGGTTATTAACCTAGTCATTTATTGCAATTTTTTACTTTTACTTGATGCCGGAAAACTGAGCATTGTCATAATTTCTTCTAAAACCTTCTTGGTTGTATTCATCTCTTGGTGATAAGATCTGCGTCGAATCATCCACACCCGTTCTATTTGAAAATCGTTTGTTCCTTTTGGTTTTTATTAAGATCATATTTTAGGAAAAATGAAATAATTAAAAAGATAAATAAATATATGAGATACAACTATAGACAAACTTATTTAAAAATATTAATAAAATATTATTTTGAAATCAAAACATAAAGTAAAATATAATACGTATATTATATATACATTATTAATTTTAATTTATAAAATTAACTAAAGTTAAATTTAATAAGAATAATATTAAATTATTTAAAAATAAATAAAATTAAAATTAAAATATTGATAATAACAATTTACAAATAGCCGGCACAGGTATAAAGCTTGTTGTTTATCAAATTTATAATTGCATAATATGACATAATTTAGCCATGAAAAAAACACTAAATGTAAACACACATATATTTTTAAAGATGATAACCTTTTCTTCTTCTTCTGGCTCACCAAATAATCTCTGTTAACATTTCCCATTAAAACATCTTTCTAAGCATCTTTCTGAGAAGTATGATTACTAAAGGGTTGAATGCAGTTTTTTAATCATGTGCTTGGTGGAATATAACCATCAAAAAACTTTATGTGTTGGTAACTTATTTTGATATGACATTTAGTAACAATTATTCGGGCATTACTTTGAAAGTAAAAACCTGTAGAAGGCCTTAAGTTTTATATAAAAATATATATATTGACCTTATCATTACATCATATTTTTAATATATAATTTCTTGCACAAAATTATATTTTTTTTTGTAAAAAATGATTTCTATTTATTTGTACAATATTTTGGCAGCTAGTATATGAATTCATGAAAATGAGGTTACATTTTGGTAACTTAAATTCTCACTAAAGCGTTTAATCATACTAACACATAATATCTTATACAAAATTAAATTTTGATTACATTTATATTTTATGTAACATCTAAAATTTGTATATAGTGAAACAATATTATGTGGGGTCTTACTTTACTTTTCATCTTAAAAATGACTACACAAATTGATTTTAGTACTTAAAGTAATAATTTTAGAAATTTAACTAATGTAAATTTTTTAATTTTATATTAAATGAAAAAATTCTATGCAGAATTACTTCTACTCTTAATAATATTCACAATAATATTAAATTATTATTATTATTATTATTATTATTATTATTATTATTAATTGAAAGATATGACATATAAACTCGAATCTAAATTTTGGTACATGAAATTTGTTACTAATCTATTTTTAAGTGAGTGTCTACCTTCATGCATGTAATTCATTGATTTGTTTATACATGGACACTAGTATTTAGATTGGATATTATCTTGTAAGCATTTTTAATATGATTTTAGTTATATATTTCATTTCACAATTTTGTATCAATACAAAACTTGGAGTTTGTGATCTAGTAAATGTTTCTAATAAAATATATTTACCTTGGGCACTTGCACCAAATGAATTGTGGTATAATTTATATTTTTGTCTAGGTTCACTTTAAAAAAAAATTGGGCAGTAAATTGGTGATGCTAATTGTACTGGACATGTTTATTCATTATTTTAATATAACTAGCTTTATAACGGTGCAATGCACACACATGTTCTAAATTGAACACGTTATTGTTACTTTAACTCTAATCTAATTGTAATGGACATGTTTACCCATTATTTTAAATAACTAACTAGCTTTATAAGGCCGCTCTAATCTAATTATAATGGACATGTTTATTCATTATTTTAATATAACTAGCTTTATAAAGCTGCAATGTACACGCATGTTCTAAATTGAACCACTTATTGTTACTTTAACTCTAATTGTTATGAATCTTATGTAAGGAATATTTTTTGCTGCGTGGCACATGATATTCCTTGTTTTTCATGGCCGAGGCCATCAATGACAGTTGCTTTAAAAATATTTGTGGTTTTTCACATTTAAATATTATTGATGTGTCATTCAATATTTATTGTTATTAAAAGTTCGTATTGTACTTATATACATGTAAACTCCTTATTTTATTATATTTTTGAATTTGAACTCATTTGAACCGTTTAAATTTAATAATTAAAGTATGCCATGAGTATATACAAGTTATTTAATAAGTGAAAGGAATGGTTATGACATACATGCATGCTTAATGCATACATTTTTTAGTTGACATCTTTTTTAATATTTATTCTTTAATTTTTATGTTGCATCTAAATAATGGTACTGATGTGACATATGGTATATGTTAGCTAATTGTTTGATCAAATATCATTGATAGGTTTTGAAGAAAAATATTGGATTTGATGACAACCAACAATATTTTATAATAATTAAAATATGGATATTTATTAGATATATTGCCACTTATAATAAGCGAAAATAATTGATATATACATTTTTGGATATATCTTGACCTAGTAAACTTTTTATTAGTTTATTCCCTAATAATAACCACCAAATGTGGTAACCACATAAAGTATATATTTAATATTAATGTACGCAATGATATGTACTCGTCTCTCCCATGTACACAATGATATTATTTATCTCTCCCATCAACCTCATCCCATTTACATCTTTTTGTCATAACTCAATAACCTCTCTCTAGATGATAATTGTAGTAACAATAAAGCGTGTTTGAAAACAGGAAAATATTCTAGTGAAAGTACAATTCGTTATTACATGCAATTTGAAACAATAAAGTTGTTGCAAGTTTAACAATGTACTCAAGGATATAATACAAAAACCTGGATCAAATTTAATCGTCTATGAACCAGCCCCGTTGCACTAGGCAACACGTTTCGTGAAAGAAATCTGAGTATTATCATTAGAAGAATTATGAAGTGAGGATTCGTATCTGGATATGCAGGTTATATGGTTTGTATGAAGACTCTGAAAGAAGACTTTAAGATGGACAGTTCAAAGTGATCAAAGTAAAAGAATTTGTTTTGACTTTAAGATGGGACGACGTTCTATAAAATCTAGGTCAAGTGATTGCCTAGTAAAATCAATGTCGTTGAAGTACAACTCTGTATCTAAGTAAAAGAATTGGTTTTGACCTAGTTGGAGCAACATAAAAACAGGTTGCATTTAACCTCTGTTTAAGTAGCTTGCATGAATGGTCTTATCACAGAAGTTGATATCATCCAACACTAATGTCATTTCTCTATAGTTCATAAAACTTCTCAGCATTTCTAAATCTTGCTAGTCTAATGTGAGAAGATATGCAATATTAATATCCACAAGTATCAGAAATTATCATGATAAACCTTAAAAGTGACATAATATTAATGACATAAAGAAAAACTGCCCACTCCTATCCATATACAAGAAAAGTAATATTAGGCGACATTTATATGACTAAAATAAATATGTTATGGGCACGAAGTCAAGAAGAATCTATATAATACTCTGTAACTGAACTTTACAAACCCTTATAAAAAAATAGGAAAATTGGACAAAAGTGTCAGCTTCACTTGTGTCATGTTGTGATTTAAAGAAAACGTCATTCAGTTTCCAATTAACATGATTGGTAGTTAACTAGACACTATATTTAATGCAATTAATGCTTTTATGTATGTCATCTTCACCAATTGACATAATGCCATAAAACTTAGCATTGTCATAATTTGTTCTAAAATATTATTGGTTGTATTAATCTCTTGGTGATAAGATTTGCGTCCAATCATCGGTCTATTTAAAAACTTTTTTCCTTTGGTTTCGAGGATCACCATGGCTGACCTATAACCAAAAGTTAACTACAACATCATAAAAAATTCATAGTAGTCAGCACAATTAGGCCTAGCAAAATAGAGCCACAAAATAAAATCATAAGCCACCCATATGATAAAACCATTTTAAACAAATATACGGACTTATATGGAGAAGAATGTGAAGTACTTATTATTGTTGGCACTCAATTGATTTATTTTTCAATATAGATCAAAGTTAAACACAAAACGAGTGTCAAATCACAAAGTCTAATGAAATCAATAAAACCACTTATTTGGTGAGTTATTTGGTGAGTAATCTATTAAAAATCAATATTTGTTTAAGTTATGTTAATCAAAAATTGAAGATCATACCTTTGAAGTACTCGGAGCATTTTCTTCATTGTTTATCAGATTTATATATAATTGCATTTTCTGTGTAAAAATACATGACATGACACAATTTAGCACATCTTATAGATGAAAAAGAACAATAAATATAAACATATATTTACAGAAAGATGATAACCTTTTCTTCTTCTTGCTCTCAAGGGTCTCCCCTTACTCACCAAATAATCTCTGTTAACATTTCCTATCAAAGCATCTTTCTCAGAGGAATGATTACAAAATAGTTGTATGTAGTTTTTTAATCATGTGCTTGTTGCTATATATATAACCATCAAAAAGAGTTATGTTTTGGTAACTTATGTTTGACATTACATTTAGTAACGTTGTGGCGTTACTTTGAAAGTAAAAACTTATAGAAGGTTACATTTTATATAAAAACATGTATTTTGACCTTATCATGGCATCATATTTTGGTAATATATAATTTCTTGCACAAAATTATAGTTATGCTTTTGTAATTTTTTTTCTTTCCCTGCTCTTTTTTGCTCACCAGAGAATTTCTCTTATTTCCCTTTATTTACAATATTTTTTGTGGCTAGTATATGAAATCATGAAAGTGAGGTTATATTTTTGTAACTTAAATTCCCACTAAAGCTTTTATTATACTAACACATGATATCTTGTAGAGAATTAAATTTTGATTACATTTATTTTATGTAACATAAAAATTTGAATACTCTCAAAATATTATCTCCCATCTTACTTTATTCCTGTCATCTTAAAAATAACTACATAGATTGATTTTAGTGCTTACATTATAATTTTAGAAATTAAACTAACGTAAATTTTAATCTTATAAAATTGAAAAAAGTCTAAGAAATTACTTCTAATCTTAATAATATTAACAATAATATTAATATTATTATTATTATTATTAATTGTTATTAATATTAATTGAAAGGTATGATGTTAAACTCCATCTAAATTTTGGTACATGAAATTCGTTACTAATTTTTTTTAAGTGAATGTGTGCATTCATTATTTGCTTATAATTCAATGATAAATATACAACTCTTGCCCACTATTTTTACACTATTTTCAACACTTGACACTAGTATTAACTAGTAATATTTTTAATATGATTTTCTTATATATTTAATTTCACAATTTTTAATTAATACAAAACTTGGAGTTTTTGATCTAGTAAATGTTTCTAATAAAATATATTTACTTTGCACTCCCAAATGAATTAGTGTGTACATTTATATTTTGGTCTAAGTTCACTTTTATAAAAAAACAATTATGGGCAGTAAATTGGTGATGTTAATTGTCCGAGTTATTGTTACTTTAACTCTAATTGTTTTGGTTTCTGTATGTAAGGAGTAATGAATAATTTTTGCTCTGGCATTGGTCAATATTCAAATATTTTTGTATGTTCTCCAAGATTTGACATTAAACTTTAATCACATGATATTCCTTATTTGACATTAAACTTAAATTACATTATATTCCTTATTTTTCTCATGGCTGAGGGCTATCCATGGCCTTTGCTTTAAAAATATTTGCAGTTTTTAACATTTAATTTTTATTTGAATTTAAGTCTTTAATATTTTTTATTGTTGACCATAATTATTTTTCCAGTCCCTTGTTCAATATCTCTTCATATGTTCAAGAGATTGCATGGGCATGTTTGACTGCAATATAATATTAGTATGTTTTTTTGCCTATAATTATTGCTACACTGGCAAGGTTTTGCATTTGCAATGCATAATTAGAAGCAGATACCCAGTGAAATCAGCAGTTAAACATAGTGTGTGTTAGTTTGTTAAAAATATGTGATCTTGTGTTAAAAAATATTATTGAAGAGTCATTAAACACTAATTGTTATTAAAAGTTTGTATTGTACTTATATACATATAAACCCCTTATTTTACTATATTTTTGTGAATTTGAACTCATTTGAACCATTTAAATATAGTAATAAAAGTATAAAATTAGTATACACAAGTTATTTAATAAGACAAAGCAAGACATACATGCATGCTTAGTCCATACATTTTTTAGTTGACATCTTTTTTAATATTTAATTCATAAATTTTTTACTGCATCTAAATATGGTACCAATGTGACATATGGTATATGTTACCGAATTGTGTGATAAAATATGAGCTATTTTGAAGGAAATATTAAATTTGATGACAAAAAAAATATTTTTATAATAATTAAAATAAATATAATTATTTAGTATATTGTTACGTATAATAAGAGAAAATAATTGATATATACATTTTTGGATATATGGTCACCTAGTAAACATGTTATTTACATCTTTTTGTCATAACTGCAATAACCTCTGTCTAGTTGATAATTGTAGTAACAATGAAGACTTTGTACAAATAATAATTATAATAACCATTTATATAATAATTAAAGTATGACATGAGTATATACAATTTATTTAATAAGACAAATGAATGGTCATGATCCATATATTTTTTAGTTTACATTTTTTAATATTTAATTCGGAAATTTTATAGTGCATCTAAATAATGGTACCAATATGACATACTGTATATGTTGCCAATTATTTGATCAAATATCATTGATAGGTTTTAAAGAAAAATATCAAATTTGATGACAAATAACAATATTTTTATAATAATTAAAATATGTATAATTAATAATATATTGTCACTTACTTATAGTAGGAGAAAATAATTGATATATACACTTTTTGGTATAAAACCACTAATATGGTAACAAAAAAAAGTATTTATTTTATGTTAATATGTATTATCTCTATCCATCTCTCCCATCAACCTCATCCCATTTACATCTTTTTGTCATATATGCAATAACCTCTGTCTAGATGATTTCTCATCTTTTATCTTCCCTTTCCTCAGCATTACAAGTCACCAATAATTCTCCACAGTATTGAGTTGAGTTATATAATACACTCACAACTACTATAGAAAACAACTAATGATAGAACTATTTTTCCACGGTATTCATTTGTCCGGCATCTGCAAACTTCACAATATAAAAATGGTAAACAACCAAATGGAAGGGAAAAATGGATAACTAATAGGAGGTTATTATATTTTTAGTTTAGAGTCACGTGTTATAACCCTTTCATAAGTAGTGTATGGAAACTTAGTATCCATCTTGGTAAGATATACTTCTCAAGAATTGTCTTCATGAAGAATTTTTGTTTCATAAGATATAACACGCACAGCAGCCCTGCATTTTCAAACTTTGCACAAGTACACAAAATTGAAATCTGATGTATTAACATCAACCATGTGATACAAGTTTATTTTTATAGTCAAAGGTCACTTCATAAGTTAAATTCTCTCCCTCTCCTTTAACATTTTTATGCCGAAAATAAAATAATAATCTAAATTCTTCTATAAATTTTTGAAAACCAATCTGGTACAAACCTGTATGAGCCTCAACCGGATACATCTCCGCAAAGTTGGGTTTAATTGTCATACAAATAAAATCTTCTTTCTCTTCCTTATTATGCCCATCATCTGATCAATAAATTCGGACAATGCAGTAGAACTATGAACAAATCCGTCAAAAAAGACACTCATACTCTCGCTTCTTTTAATGGATTTCATACCTGCAATAGTTATAAATATTGTTTGATTCATACTTAACAAATAAAAGTAGCAGCATGAGCAAATAAACATCTTGTACGAAAAGAAAGATATGGCTCAAAATATGAAGACTATAAAAAGATACATAAATATAGAGGTACTTGCAAAAAAGGTTTTTCCTAAATAACTCGCACCCAATGATGCCTTTGCACATGCATGGTCTCTAACCATCTCCAATATTTCTTTTCGCTTTTTTGTTTCTGTCAGAGGCTCTTCAAAATAGTGTTGGTATTTGTCTTAATCATAGTCCAACATATTTTTGATTCTTCGATGCTTCTACTTTTTTGTGATCATTTAGAGTAGATTTCATCAAATTCTGGATTATACGAAAATCAAAGTGAACGAATATGTTCATCCTCCTGTAGTCCAAGATGCCACTTACAAAATCTATGATGTGTATACGGAAAAACCTTTTTAATTGCACTACAGATAGCTGGATCTTGTTTCGTAATAATTGCACCTACATTTCAACCAATTTTCAAATAACCAAATAAAAGTATCTTCACGCTCATCCACCAAAAGGGCACAACCAAACAAAGTGGATTGCATACGATGATTTACACCCATAAATTGTGCCAACGACATTGAAAAACTATTAGTTTTGTACGTCATGTCAAACACAACAACATCGTCAAATAACATATATGAATTCCTCGCTCTTCCATCTGCCCATAAAATGCTTCTACAAACTTGATTCTCATCAATTTCTATTGCATAATAAAATTGAGAATCTTGTGCTTGTCTCTCCAAACTTTTTTATAACTACACCGCACTTTCTCCCAATGTTACTTTTTCGGCTAATTCTCAGATGATCACTAACTTGTTGTAGAGTAAGTTTTATTTGATGGCTGACCAGATCCATTCAGCAAACGAGAAATTTTAGCCGGCCTAATTTCTCATCTATGATATTCTTCTATGGTCATCTTGGTCTGTTCTTTATGATGTGAACGTAAATACACCTTCTTTTTTGGAGAATCAATCATTGGATGTGTATGTGTTTTATAAAAACTGCTAATGCACCAAGTTCCTCCATTAGTTTGATGAATATTCATATGAGCCTTACAAAATTCTCTTGTTTCTCTCTTTCGTTTTACTTCCCTCCCCAACTCTCGTTTATCAGGCCCTTTAAAGCCCTTTTTGTTACACACGAAATATCTCTTTATAACCGTACCATCTTGGAATTTAGTAAATGAATATTTTCGTGTAGCAAATCCTTGTTTCAAAGAAAAAATCTTATAAAAATCGTAAGCTACTTCACTAGTAAGAAATTCCATACCAATTTGAGGCACTTATGAATCAACATGACAGCCTTCATCTGTGATAGAATCTGGTTCCTGAATACAGTTGTGTGATTCATCTTCAAAATCTTCATAATGTGATAACTGCTATTTTTCCTCAGGCTCGTATATACACCGACTATGTTCATCGTTCTCCATTGATTTAATGAAAAAAATCCTAATTTTAGGATTGGACTAAGACATGACTGGTGAATTTGGATTTTAAGGGAGTACGGTTTTGGATTTCGAGGGAGGGAGAGACGTGAGGTTAGAGACGTGTTTATGAATTAATTGATGAAACATATGTATATACTGAAAGACGTCCTATTTTTATAACCTTAGGGGACAAACTTAAGATTGTCCTCATGCCCCGTTTTCTCTTCTATATAATCCTTACTAGTTTTTTTTCTTTGTACACTGACTCTCCTACTAGGTCCGTTTCTTCTTCATTCTATATTTTATAATATTACATGCATGTTTTACTATGTGACTTGTATATACAATTAAATGCTCCCCTGTTTCATGTATATACGTTTTGACACTCTTGATTTCTTTCCATGCTATTTAAGTGTATGTGATGGTAAAGGCCTTGCCTACATAGCTATCATTAAAGAGCTTATTTTATTGTTATTTTATAGGTGTTTATAAGTTTTTTTATCTATCTAATTTTGGTAATTATTTTCTAATGTAATCACATCAACAAATTTTAGTTATTAATTTCACATGAGTTATGTCATAGTTTTTGCAAGGTAAACATGAGATAGTTTTTTTACAAATGTACATTCATATTTTTATGTTATATATAATTAAAAATAGTTTTTGATATTGAGAAAATTTGAATTTGCTGGAATTAGTTTTAGACTGGAAATCACATGGTATACTTGTTGTTAAGATACTTTACACCTTTTCTCTCCCACTAAATGATTTATGCACTTATCCCTCATGTACTATTATTATTATTATTATTATTATTATTATTATTATTATTATTATATATTATTATTATTGAGGATAATGTGATTAAGAAGTTATTGTGTTTTTTATAAGTAATATAATTTTTGTGTACATAAGTATATGCTAGCTTGTATTTATAAGTCCAAGAAGTTTACTTAGGTGTTTTATTTATTTATTTTTCCCTTGTTGTCCTAATGAACACTTAGCATAATTGTTGTATAATTTTATCATTAGCTGACCTTTGCACTTACAATATGTGGGGACATACTGACTATGCCCTCTTATGTAAATGTCATTTTTAAAATAGTTGGTATTATATATTAGTTATATTTTGTTTCATCTATTTAAATTAGGATTTATTTGGCACTTATATTTGGATTCATTGAAGTGACTGAGGTAACTTAATTCTTCATACTTTACTTTATTTTAAAATATTTAATATATTTTTGCACTGTTTTTATATAAAAATTTATGGATCAAGTAGAGTGTTTTAGATACAAGAATTCACTTGTGAACCAATTAGTGATTGCTTATAGTTGGAATACCTTAGGGAGTGCTAATTATGATGCCTTGCCAGGGCACAAACCTATAACACCTTTGTAAGGGCCCCATTATGACAGAAATCATGAACTTTTGATACTGTGTTAGCAGGTATTTGTGGCTTAGCGAGCTGTAGAATTATGTATATTTATGTCATATGAATTTTCGGATAATAATTTTGGTTTTATAAAATTAAATACTTGATCCACTAGTTTAGAATTATTTTATTGTTGGGCTCTTTGCTCATTACTTTCAGGTGCTTAGCTTTTGGCACATGTTAAAGGTGAACTTGATTTGAACTTGCTTTGGAATAATGTTTTATGATTGTGTTTTATTCGAGGCGCTCTCTCAAAATTTGCTATATAATGCTATTTATGTTTGGAAATAAAAAATTGTGTAGGCTTATTTGAGACTTATGGTAAGCATTAATAAAATTTGTAGTTTTAGTTTGATATTTAGGTATAATTTATTGTTTAAAAAAAGTCTGGGTATTAGAGTTGGTATTCAGAGCCTAGATGGTATTGAGAGCCTAGGTTACCTTACTTTAGACTGGGCTTGACCTGTGAGTAGAGTGATGTGTGAGTATGAGCTTGACATAAGTTATGGTATGTGCATGTGGTGGCGTGTGAGTTTAGTTGGGTGTGTTATAAAAAAACTACTTCTATTTTTGGTTTGTGTTTCTTGACACTGAAATATTTTTGGTATATTTAAATATTTTGCATGTTTAAATTTTGAGAGCAAATTTTTTAAGGAGGGTAGAAAGTAATATCGAGATTTTTATATTAAAATTTTGTATTTTATATATTGATATTAATTGTTCTTGTAAATTATAAAATTTATTTGATAGAGTTATATGTTTTGAAAATTAAAATAATTACATTTAAAAATAATAATTAACTTTTGTTTTAATTTTTAAGTTTGTTGTTATTAGTGGGTAAAAAGTAGCAGTGCTCATAAGACGTGTTCACTGAAAGTGGGTATGAATTTCAAATGCTGGGTGAGTACAGGCATAAATTAGGAAATAAGTTCAACCAATAGTTCTATATAATCCTTACTAATTTTATTTTTCTCTTTGTACAGTGACTCTCCTACTAGGTAGGTTCTACTTCATTCTATATTTTATAATATTACATTATTTTCACTCTCTGACTTATATACAATTAAGTGCTCCCATATGAATGTATATATGTTTTGACACTGCTAATTTCTTTTCATGCTATTTAAGTCTATGTGCCAGAGTTAGAGGTCTTGCCTACAGACCTACCATTAAACACCTTATTTTACTTGTTATTTTATAGGTGTTTATAAGTTTTGTTATCTATGTGCTAGTTTTGGTAATTATTTTCTAATGTAATCACATCAACAAATTTTAGTTATTAATTTCACATGAGTTATGTCATAGTATTTTGTACATAAATATTTGTGTGTTATTACATTTTATGCAAGGTAAACGTGAGAAAATTCTTTTTACAAATGTATATTAATATTTTATGTTATAAATAATTAAAAATAGTTTTTGCATATATGAAAAATTGAATTTTTGGAATGGTATATTTGTTGTTAAGATACTTTACACCTTTCCTCTCTCACTAAATGATTTATGCACTTGTCCCTCATGTATTATTATATTATTATGTCTATTATTATTATTATTATTATTATTATTATTATTATTAAATTATTATTATATTTCAGGAATAATGTGATTATGCAAATATTGTGTTTTTCATAAGTTATATATTTTTTTATACATAAGTATATGTAATATTTATAAGTTAGAAGTTTACTTACATGTTTTATTTATTTATTTTTCCCTTATTGTCCATGAACATTTAGTATAAGGGTTGTATAATTTTATCATTAGTGACCTTTGCACTGAGAATATATGTGTACAAGTTATATGCCTCATCTTATATACATGTCATTTTTAAAATAATTGGTATTATATTTAATTATATTTTGCTTCATCTATTTAAATTAGGATTATTTGGCATTCTATTTATTCATTCAAGTGACTGAGGTAAGTTAACTCTTCACTTTACTTTATTTTAAAATCTTTAAAATATTTTTGTGCATATAGTTTGGGAAGTTGCTTTTTATACTTAGAGAATGCAAGGGCACACACTTATGATACCTTCGTAAGGAAAATTATAAAACTGTGTCACCTGGCCCGAGTGTTTCTTGCTGGGCTCTTTGGTTAATTACTTACAAAATTTTGATATACTAAGCTTTTGGAACAAGTACTAGCTTAGTTTGGAATAATATTTTAGTGATTATGTTTATATGAACTCTCAAGATTTGCTATATAATGCTATTTATGTTTGAGATTAAAAATTGCCTATGCTTATTTGAGACTTATTAGAAACATGAATAAAATTTGTAGTTTTAGTTTGATATTTAAGTATATTTTATTGTCTAAAAAAAGTCGGGGTATTTCATATTCAGACATAAATATAATTAAATTAAGTATCTTTATGAGGTTTAAGTGAAATTAAAAATTATAGATATCGACATTTATTTTTAATTATCATGTGTTAGTCATTTGTTTAAATTACTACTTTGATAGTTATAATGTATATATTCTCGTTTTTAAATTTTAAACTTAAATTAAAGACACCAAAAAAAGTTAACCACTTAATAAAATTATTATATGCATGAATTGTATGTGTGTAATTATATATGGATATAGGCTGAGTTCTATGGAGTCCACCTTTTTATCGGAGTCCTCGGAGCCTGCAAATAAATATATTGTAAAACGTGTTATTTTGCAAAACATGTTACACAAATAGCATAACTTCAACAAAATCATGCAAATCTCATATATTTACGGTACAATATGTATGTTCTGCAATATGTTCTGCAACATGAACATTTATGTTCTGCAAACTAAACATGTTTTGTAGAATATATATTTTTGCTTGTAAAATGTATGCAATCTACAAGATTTTTGATAGAATAGTGATGTTTGTCGAAAAATAATATGTTTTGCAATATTTTAAGCTATATTTTACTTGCAGAACATATATGGACTCCGAGGACTCCAATTAAAGGTGGACTCCATATGTATTAATGTTTGTATGCATGTGTACATAATTAATACAAAATTATGAATGAATGAATGAATGATGAAATGAATGTCTAAATCATTTGTACTAAAATTTTTTGTGAAAAATATATATGTATTTATGATCAAATATATAATAATAAGTTATATATAAATATACATATGTATTTAAGCCATTGGAATAAAAGGAGTGCTCTAAGATTTCTCATGTTCTCTTGACTATATATGCCTACACTCACAAAGTTTACGTACAACCTCCTTTTTAAGTCTACATTTGACACGTACACAATTATGACATTAGTTTTAATTTTTACACAACACATATTAACTAAAAATTAATTTAGGAACACAAAAAATATACAATACAGTACAAAAAATTGAAAAACCTAAAAAAGTTATAGAACATTGTGAATAAAGAACACAAAAAAATACATAAATCACACATAAAAATGGATGAGACATTATTTTTTATATTATTTAATAAAAATTACAAAATACCGGAAATTTTAGAATACAAAATTGTAGAACATGTGACAACATTCTAAAAATGTTATTAACCACACATAATAAAATTACAAAAAACAAAATTATTTTACACAAAAAAATAATGAAAATTTATAAAACTCATTTTAAATTATATTTATACAAAGAGAATATATAAAATTACAAAAAATATATATAAAATAAAATGTAGACACAGCATAACTATATAATATAATATAAAATGAGATAGAAATACATAATATAGATTAAAGTTACTACACAAATACAGATAAGGTGAAAAAAGACTATTATATAAAAACAAACAAAAATGTCAAAGTTAATTTTGATTGTACAATACAAACCACAAAAATCATTTTATGAGACAATTTCATGTTTTTAATGTTGTTACAACAGGGTATCTAACTAGAGTACTCAAATTAAATATATTTATGAAAAAATTATTATTTATTGAATTTGGTTATATAATAATAATTAAAATGTAATATAAGTATGAGATGCATAAGACCAAATTACCATTAATAGTTGATTCAATTAGATAAATGCCACAAATTTATTGACAAGTCTTTATACAAAAATGTGTGTATTACACTATTAGTTAACTAAATTATTAGTCATGTATTCATGTATTTCTTGTTAAGGGTTAGTTATTTTAAATTAGATGTGATAATGGCTTTTCTTTATAAAGCAGCACACATGTAACTTCTATTAATTAGTTATGCAAATAAAGTTATAGTTTTGTAAGGTATTTTTAAAAATGTGAAATAATAATAGTATGTATTTTTATTTATTAATAAATCTTATTATCATTATATGGTGAGTAAATATTACATTTGTTCAAGTTTACTAATAGCTTATCTTAGTTGTATAAACTACATGTGATCATGGATATGGTTCACGAGTATATTTGGCTAACTTCCCCCAAACATATAATTATTAATTTTTTCCTTAGCTTCTTATATAAAGGGGTATATTTGTTGCAGATATTGCCCATATGTTTAGTTCTTGATTAGTAATTTCTTATTCTTTACCCTCTTTATTTTAATTTATTATAAATTTTTTAAAGGTAATGGTGCATAGAATTATAAATTGTTACCCTTTTTGTTAAACTTTTTTATGTGTATCTCCTGATGTGAATTCTTGTCCTCTTCCCTTATGTTAAAATATCTCTTTTTTTTTGTTTTGTGTTCATCCGTTGGCAAATTATTATTATTTTTACCATCTACACCTCTTCATATGAATCTCTTTACTCTTTGTTTTTAATGTTTGAAATTATGAGTACCAATTCATAATCATTTTATAGGGCTGTTTAGATTTTAAATTTTCCTTATTTATCTTGTTAGTCAAATATATAAATAGACACCTTTTTGTACTCTTTGCTTACCTTCTTATGTGAATGTTCTATCTTCTCTCTTTTAAAAACTAAAAATATTTGTTAAATTTATTGATTACTCTTTAGAATTATTATCTTATTTTGTTAAATTGTAATCTTTGCTACCTAAAACCAATGATGGACTTGTTAAAATTGACAGGAGTTTTACTTGACAAAAGTTCATACCTACACATAATCTCTTTATAGTCTTTATAGTGAAGGCCTCCACCTCTGATGCATCAAAGAAAAAGTAACAGTCATTTAGGAACAAAAGGTGAGATATACGGTGAGCATCTCGAGCAATAACACACTCATGAATTAATCCCACATCCTCGTTTTTCTTACTCATCCCCTCTACACATAAAAATACAAGGAAAAATAGGATCCCCTTGTTGGAGTCGCAGTTAAGGAATAATCTCTCCAAAAACCTCACCATTTTACGAGAAACTGTGAGAAATGTTAGCTTTTAATCTGAATTTTGTTATTAATAAATTATTTGTT
>NW_027421224.1:0-6088 GCF_009905375.1 Apium graveolens | reverse complement strand
GAAAGACAGTAAACTTTTTGTGAGCAGCATAAGCCATGAATATCCTTATGGCTTCTAACCTAGCAACTGGAGCAAATGTTTCATCATAGTCAATTCCCTCCTGTTGAGAATATCCTTTTGCAACCAGCCTTGCCTTGTTCCTTACAATTATGCCATCACTGTCAGTTTTGTTTCTGAATACCCACTTTGTACCAACAACCGATCTATTCTTAGGTCTTGGCACTAAGGTCCAGACTTTGTTTCTTTCAAATTCATTCAACTCTTCCTGCATTGCTTGCACCCAATCAGCATCTTGAAGAGCTTCTTCCACTTTCTTTGGCTCAGACTGAGAGAGAAAAGAATTGTAAAGACATTCATTCGAAGTACCTGTTCTAGTTCTGACACCTGCCTCAGGATTTCCAATTATCAAATCAGGTGTATGTGATTTTGTCCACTTCCTTGCAGATGGAAGATTTTCTCTAGAACTGGATGCTCCCCCATGATTCATGCTGTCTTCGGTTTCATTTTCTGATGCTCCCCCTGAAACTATGCTCTCTGAGTTGGATCCTTCAGTATTTAGATTTTCAGTACTGTCAGTACTTGGCTTATCAGAACTTGACGAATCAGAATTTGAAGAGCCAGATGTGTTCTGATGCTTCTTGAGATGTGATAATATCTTGAGTATGCTCCCCCTGCATTGGTGCATCTTCCTTTGACGTAGTCACCACAGTTTCAATAACATCAGAGTTTAATCCATCAGAATTTACAGTATCAGGACTTAGACTGTCAGGACTTGAGGTATCAGAATATGAATCTTCATTTTCAAATCTCAGCTGATCATGATCAATGCAATCTTCAAGTCCAGTGATCTTCTTGTCATCAAAAGAGACATTGATAGATTCCATGACCACTTTTGTTCTCAAATTATAGACTCTGAAGGCTTTTGTAGAAAGTGGATATCCAACAAAGATTCCCTCATCAGCTTTTAGATCAAACTTGGATAGCTGTTCAGGATGAGTCTTGAGAACAAAACACTTACATCCAAATACATGAAAGTATTTGAGATTTGGCTTCTTGTTCTTCACCATCTCATATGGTGTTTTTCCATGCTTGTTAATGAGTGTTGCATTTTGAGTAAAACAAGCAGTCTGCACAGCTTCAGCCCAGAAATAGGTTGGAAGCTTTGCTTCTTCAAGCATTGTTCGTGCAGCTTCAATGAGAGTTCTATTCTTCCTTTCAACAACTCCATTTTGCTGTGGAGTTCCAGGAGCAGAAAATTCCTGCTTTATTCCATGATTTTTGCAGAACTCTTCCATTATCAGATTCTTGAATTCAGTGCCATTATCACTCCTCAAAATTTTCACAGAATCTTTGATCAATTTATCCAGATGTTTGACATGATCAATCAGGATAGATGCAGTTTCACTTTTTGTGTGCAAGAAATACACCCATGTGTATCTGGTGAACTCATCTACTATGACCAACGCATATTTCTTCTTTGCAATAGACATGACATTCACTGGACCAAATAGATCAACATGAAGTAGATAATAAGGCTCAAGAATTGATGATTCAGTCTTGCTCTTGAACGAAGATTTTCTTTGTTTAGCCTTCTGACATGAGTCACAAAGACCATCAGGAACAAACACTGATTTTGGCAGTCCTCTCACAAGATCTTTCTTGATCAGTTCATTTATCTTGTTGAAGTTTAAATGAGAGAGTTTCTTGTGCCAATTCCAGCTTTCTTCAGTTGAGGCTCTACTCACTAAACAGATTGCAGAACCATCAGAACTTGTTGAAAGCTTAGCTTCATAAATGTTACCACGCCTGAATCCCTTCAGAACAATTTTCCTTTAGATTTACTAACTATTTCACAATGTTCTGCAAAGAAATCAACATGATAACCTCTGTCACAGATTTGACTTATACTCAGTAAGTTGTGTTTAAGTCCTGAGACCAGAGCTACATCTTTAATGATGACATTCCCAAGATTGATATTGCCATATCCCAAAGTTTTTCCAATGTTGCCATCTCCATAAGAAACACTTGGGCCAGCTTTCTCCACAAAGTCTGATAGCAGGGCCTTATTTCCAGTCATATGTCCTGAACATCCACTGTCCAGAACTAAAATATTTTTCCTGTTGCCCTGCAATCAAAAAGACCACTAATTATTAGTTTTAAGGACCCAGACTTGCTTGGATCCTTTGGCCTTTTTAGGTTTGTTAACATTTGCAGCGGATTTAGCATCAGATTTTATGTTAACAGTTTTCTTATCAGAACTTATACTACCAGACTTTGAATCAGAACTTACACTAGAAGGAACAACAGAAACTTTCTTTAAAGAAGGTTTTATTTGATAATAATCATAGTACAAACTATGATATTCCTTACAAGTATAAATGGAATGCCATAAACTACCACAATGAAAACAAGGATTTTGTGGTTTGTATCTAACAGACTGACTCTTAACTCCTGATTTTGAGATAAGGAGTTAATATTCTTATTCTTCCTGCAAAAAGAAGCCAGATGGTTAGAACTTCCACAGTTATGACATGCTTTCCTAGGAGCATCAGGAACAGATTTATAGTTATTGCTTTTATTCACACCTTCCTTTCCATTCCTGTTTTTCCTAGGTGATTTTACCTTGTTTGCATTCTTAACATCTTTCAGCTTATGCTTAAGCTGCTTCTTTGTCATTAAGCCTATGTTAACTTCAGCTGTCTTTTCCTGTTTTAGTTTGTCAGAAGCTAATTCCTTTTTAACTTCTGATTTCTCATTTTCAGATTTTTCAGTTACAAACTTAACAGGTTTTAACTTCGGCTTTTGCTTATCAACAGGCTTAATTTCTACAGTTCCTTTTTCATTTTTATTTTCTCCATAACCTAAGCCCTCTTTCCAGTTTCCACTGCTTAGCAAATTTTGAGTTGTTTTGCCAGAGTTAGTCCAAGTTCTGATAATCTCTCTCTCCTTTTCTAACTCAGTTTTTAGAGATTCATTCATTTTTAGCACTTCATCCCTAACATAAAAAGCATCATCTCTATCCTTCTGAGTTTGATGGAACATGACTAACTCTTTTTCTAAGAAATCATTTCTTTTCCTAAAAGCAAGATTTTCAGAAGTTAATCTTTCACATGTTAAAGTTTGATCTCTATAACTAACAAACATGGTTTTAAGATATCTTCTCAACTCATTAATATCATCAGTATGAAAAGCATAAGTAGTCTGAGGTACCTTTGTTTCAGCAGCTTCAGAACTGCTCTCAGAACTTGATTTATCAGCATTTGCCATCAATGCATAGTTCTCCTCACTTTCAGAGTCTGAGGTGTCTGTCCAGCTTTTCTGCTTTGTGACAAGAGCTTTGCCTTTGTCACTCTTGGTCTTCTTGCAATCAGGAGATATGTGGCCTTTCTCACCACAATTATAACATTTAACATTAGCGTAATCTCCTCTGTCAGACTTTCCTCCTCTTCCTTCAGATCTTCTGAAATTCTTCTTATCAGAACTTATGCCTTTCCTGGAAAACTTCTTTCCCTTCCTGAACTTCCTGTATGCAATCTTTGTGATTCCTTTCACCATAAGAGCACACAGCTTCATCATCTCCTCATCAGCATCAGTTTCAGGCAAGCTTTCAGAATCTGAGTCATCATCACTCTCAGAACTTGATGACTCAGTATCAGACTTTATGAAGAGCTTTACCCTTGTCTTTCTTTGAGGAAGGTGGTTTGGGGGATTCCTCTTCAGCCTTGAGAGCAACTGTCCTTGACTTTCCTCCTTTCCTCTTGCTTCTTTGTTCCATCTCAAGTTCATGAGTCTTGAGCATTCCATAGATTTCATCAAGAGTTTTTCATCAAGATTGTAGTTGTCTCTTATTGTTGTTGCCTTCAAATCCCAACATTCAGGAAGAGCTAACAGGAATTTAGGTTTGTATCTTCAAGATCATACTCCTTATTAACCAATGACAAGTCATTCAAGAGTTTGACAAATCTATCATATACATCAGTCAATGACTCATTAGTTAGAGTCAAAGTGTTCATACTCTTGAGTGAGTATTGTCTTCCTGTTCTTCTTAACTGTTTCAGTTCCTTGACACCTTGTCTCCAGTGCATCCCATATCTCCTTAGCAGTCTTGCAGTTGATTACCCTGTTTGACATTACATTATCAATGGCACTATGCATAAGTGTCGTACCTTGGCATCCTTAGCAATAGATGCTATATCTTCAGCAGTGTAATCACTCTTTTCCTTTGGTACGGTCATTGCTGCTTCACCTGCAACTACAACAGCGAGCTTGGTAGGTTTGTGAGGCCCTTCCTTGATTCTATCAAGGTATTCTGGATCTGTTGCTTCCAGAAACATGGTCATCCTTACCTTCCATATGGGATATTCAGATGGTCTCAATATGGGAACTCTGATAGTCTCATATCGACTCTGAGTTGATGTCTTTGATGATTCCTCAGTTTTGGTAGGCTTAGTTGGAGTTTCTGTGTCAGACATGATTGTGTTTGGATCTTTAACTGTATGTGTGTTAACAGAAGGCTCTGATACCACTTGTTAGGTCACACTTTCACTGTAGAGGGGGTGAATACAGTGTTTATTACAATCAAATCAAACTTCAAGAACTTATGTAACAGAAAACAAACTTTATTGAAACAATAAACTCTGTTACAATCTGGAACTGTTATCTCTCAGTGATGAACAAAATATCACGAGAGCTGCTAGGGTTACAGTAAATAATATTCTCGATATAACACACTTATAGTGTAAACCCTATGTCTGTGTTTATATATACACAGTTACAAGATAATCGCTAATTGATATGGAATATAATTCTGCTTCCTAATATATCAATCAGATATCTTTTTTCCAAGTATTCCATTCTTTACGGAATTCCTTCTTCATGCATATCTCTTCTTATGTTTATCTTGATCTTCTTAACTTTAATCAGCTACTGTCCTTATCTGATCGTCCTTCAGCACTTAAGTTCTGATATCTATCTCCTGATGCTTATCTCCTGATAACATAAGTACTGATATCCCTTAAGTCCTGATGTCCAGTATAAGTACTGATCAGTTAAGTACTGATTTGTCCTGTTCAAATAAGATCTGAAATCTAAACATAAAACATATTAGCCATGACATTATCAAATATATCTAACATATATCTTTACAGATTCATCAGCTTTTGCCTTACCCTTGAATCTAGGATCAACTTCCACCTGTGATTTGGACTTGGCCTTAGATGACTCAATATTTTTCCTCTCTTTGATCACAATGCCCTTAGGCTTAGGTGGTTTCTTTGCTGTGACTTGAGTTTTAGACTTTAACTTAGATTTGTCATTTTCAGCTTTCAGTCTAATCTCTTCTTCCTTCAGACTTTCAATATCCATACCTGGATTGTCCTTTAGGAATAGCCTTTTAGAGATCTCTTCATCAAGTTTCAGAGTTTGTTCATCAGAACTTATCCTTTTAGTATCATAACTTATTCTTTGACTTATAGTTCTGGCTTCCCTTGATAAAGAACCCCTGCCTTGACTTAGACCTCTACTCCTTTCAGAGTTTCCATGGTCTTCATTATCATCATCCTTACCATTCAGTGGTTGATCAGTTGTGCATTTGGACTTAATTACTTTTTCCCCTTTTTGACATCATCTGGTAGAAGCAGGGAGACAAGAAATTCCACAAAGTTTTGGATTTCATTGAGTTGGTTTTGTTGAGCAGCTTGATTCTTTAAAATATCAGATAGTTGAGCTTGCTGCTTTTCTTGAGTCTTTTCTATATACTCAATACAGTCAAAGGCTGGCTTAAAAAACTTTTTCTTGTCCAATGTGACATTCATGGTTTGCTTAGGCACTGTATCTTGAACTTTGTCCACCTTGGCTTG
Organism: Apium graveolens; assembly: GCF_009905375.1. NCBI lineage: Eukaryota > Viridiplantae > Streptophyta > Magnoliopsida > Apiales > Apiaceae > Apium > Apium graveolens. The sequence goes on along the minus strand of NW_027421224.1, from coordinate 230 downwards.
AGTTATTGAGTGTTGCCCTTGAAGGTTCCTCGTACTCAATGCAGTAACTCTGAGCTGTGCTTTGAAGTCATCATTCATCAGCATCTCATCAGCTTTAGCCAGGTGCTCAGCAAGAACATCTGCAGTAGGAACAAAATCAACTTTGTTCCACTCCTTGATCCACTCTCTTCCTTTGTTAGTATCACTCCAAGGAACTGATGCATCCTTTCTCACAAACTTCTTAATCAAAT
>NW_027421223.1:0-7430 GCF_009905375.1 Apium graveolens | reverse complement strand
AAGTCACTTTTCACCATATTAGAGTCACTTTGCACCCTATAAGGTCACTTTCCACCATATATTTGTACAATTAACATGTTAACATCATATACATTCAATTTGACTTTTTATCACCTCTTAGTTCCACTTTCTACAAGTCAATTTTGTTCACATTTTGGCTCTAATAACCATGTAAGTCACTTTTCACCATATTAGAGTCACTTTGCACCCTATAAGAGTCACTTTCCACCATATATTTGTACAATTAACATGTTAACATCATACATCCAATTTGACATCTTTTATCACCTCTTAGTTCCACTTTCAACAAGTCAATTTTGTTCACATTTTGGTTCTAATCAACCATGTAAGTCACTTTTCACCATATTAGAGTCACTTTGCACCCTATAAGAGTCACTTTCCACCATATATTTGTACAATTAACATGTTAACATCATATACATCCAATTTGACATTTTACCACCTCTTAGTTCCACTTTCATACAAGTCAATTTTGTTCACATTTTGGCTCTAATAACCATGTAAGTCACTTTTCACCATATTAGAGTCACTTTGCACCCTATAAGAGTCACTTTCCACATATATTTGTACAATTAACATGTTAACATCATATACATCCAATTTGACATCGTACACCTCTTAGTTCCACTTTCATACAAGTCAATTTTGTTTCACATTTTGGTTCTAATCAACCATGTAAGTCACTTTTCACCATATTAGAGTCACTTTGCACCCTATAAGAGTCACTTTCCACCATATATTTGTACAATTAACATGTTAACATATATACATCAATTTGACATCTTTTACCACCTCTTAGTTCCACTTTCATACAAGTCAATTTTGTTCCACATTTTGGTTCTAATCAACCATGTAAGTCACTTTTCACCATATTAGAGTCACTTTGCACCCTATATGAGTCACTTTCCACCATATATTTGTACAATTAACATGTTAACATCATATACATTCAATTTGACATCGTTTTAACCTCTTAGTTCCACTTTCATACAAGTCAATTTGTTTCACATTTTGGCTCTAATAACCATGTAAGTCACTTTTCACCATATTAGAGTCACTTTGCACCCTATAAGAGTCACTTTCCATATATTTGTACAATTAACATGTTAACATCATATATCCAATTTGACATCTTTTATCACCTCTTAGTTCCACTTTCACAAGTCAATTTTGTTCACATTTTGGCTCTAATCAACCATGTAAGTCACTTTTCACCATATTAGAGTCACTTTGCACCCTATAAGAGTCACTTTCCACCATATATTTGTACAATTAACATGTTAACATCATATACATCCAATTTGACATCTTTTACCACCTCTTAGTTCCACTTTCACAAGTCAATTTGTTCCACATTTTGGTTCTAATCAACCATGTAAGTCACTTTTCACCATATTAGAGTCACTTTGCACCCTAAAGAGTCACTTTCCACCATATATTTGTACAATTAACATGTTAACATCATATACATCCAATTTGACATCTTTTACACCTCTTAGTTCCACTTTCACACAAGTCAATTTTGTTCACATTTTGGTTCTAATAACCATGTAAGTCACTTTTCACCATATTAGAGTCACTTTCCACCATATATTTTACAATTAACATGTTAACATCATATACATTCAATTTGACATCTTTTACCACCTCTTAGTTCCACTTTTACAAGTCAATTTGTTCACATTTTGGTTCTAATCAACCATGTAAGTCACTTTTCACCATATTAGAGTCACTTTGCACCCTATAAGAGTCACTTTCCACCATATATTTGTACAATTAACATGTTAACATCATATACATCAATTTGACATCTTTTACCTCTTAGTTCCACTTTCATACAAGTCAATTTTGTTCACATTTTGGCTCTAATAACCATGTAAGTCACTTTTCACCATATTAGAGTCACTTTGCACCCTATAAGAGTCACTTTCCCCATATATTTGTACAATTAACATGTTAACATCATATACATCCAATTTGACATCTTTACCACCTCTTAGTTCCACTTTCATACAAGTCAATTTGTTCACATTTTGGCTCTAATCAACCATGTAAGTCACTTTCCCACTATATATTTTACAATTAAATGTTAACATCATTACATCAATTTGACATCTTTATACCACCTCTTAGTTCCACTTTCATACAAGTCAATTTTGTTCACATTTTGGCTCTAATAACCATGTAAGTCACTTTTCACCATATTAGAGTCACTTTGCACCCTAAAGAGTCACTTTCCACCATATATTTGTACAATTAACATGTTAACATCATATACATCAATTTGACATCTTTTACCACCTCTTAGTTCCACTTTCATACAAGTCAATTTTGTTCACATTTTGGCTCTAATCAACCATGTAAGTCACTTTTCACCATATTAGAGTCACTTTGCACCCTATAAGAGTCACTTTCCACCATATATTTGTACAATTAACATGTTAACATCATATACATCCAATTTGACATCTTTTACCACCTCTTAGTTCCACTTTCACAAGTCAATTTTGTTTCACATTTTGGTTCTAATTAACCATGTAAGTCACTTTTCACCATATAGAGTCACTTTCCACCATATATTTGTACAATTAACATGTTAACATCATATACATCAATTTGACATCTTTTATCACCTCTTAGTTCCACTTTCATACAAGTCAATTTTGTTCACATTTTGGCTCTAATCAACCATGTAAGTCACTTTTCACCATATTAGAGTCACTTTGCACCCTAAGAGTCACTTTCCACCATATATTTGTACAATTAACATGTTAACATCATATACATCAATTTGACATCTTTTATCACCTCTTAGTTCCACTTTCATACAAGTCAATTTTGTTCACATTTTGGCTCTAATCAACCATGTAAGTCACTTTTCACCATATTAGAGTCACTTTGCACCCTATAAGAGTCACTTTCCATATATTTGTACAATTAACATGTTAACATCATATACATCCAATTTGACATCTTTATCACCTCTTAGTTCCACTTTCATACAAGTCAATTTTGTTCACATTTTGGTTCTAATCAACCATGTAAGTCACTTTTCACCATATTAGAGTCACTTTGCACCCTATAAGAGTCACTTTCCACCAATATTTGTACAATTAACATGTTAACATCATATACATCAATTTGACATCTTTTACCTCTTAGTTCCACTTTCATACAAGTCAATTTTGTTCACATTTTGGCTCTAATAACCATGTAAGTCACTTTTCACCATATTAGAGTCACTTTGCACCCTATAAGAGTCACTTTCCACCATATATTTGTACAATTAACATGTTAACATCATATACATCCAATTTGACATCTTTTATCCTCTTAGTTCCACTTTCATACAAGTCAATTTTGTTTCACATTTTGGCTCTAATAACCATGTAAGTCACTTTTCACCATATTAGAGTCACTTTGCACCCTATAAGAGTCACTTTCCACCATATATTTGTACAATTAACATGTTAACATCATATACATCCAATTTGACATCTTTTACCACCTCTTAGTTCCACTTTCACAAGTCTTTGTTTCACATTTTGGTTCTAATAACCATGTAAGTCACTTTTCACCATATTAGAGTCACTTTGCACCCTATAAGAGTCACTTTCCACCATATATTTGTACAATTAACATGTTAACATCATATACATCAATTTGACATCTTTTATCACCTCTTAGTTCCACTTTCATACAAGTCAATTTGTTCACATTTTGGCTCTAATCAACCATGTAAGTCACTTTTCACCATATTAGAGTCACTTTGCACCCTATAAGAGTCACTTTCCACCATATATTTGTACAATTAACATGTTAACATCATATACATCCAATTTGACATCTTTTATCACCTCTTAGTTCCACTTTCACAAGTCAATTTTGTTCACATTTTTCTAATAACCATGTAAGTCACTTTTCACCATATTAGAGTCACTTTCCACCATATATTTGTACAATTAACATGTTAACATCATATACATCCAATTTGACATCTTTTACCATCTTAGTTCCACTTTCATACAAGTCAATTTTGTTCCACATTTTGGTTCTAATAACCATGTAAGTCACTTTTCACCATATTAGAGTCACTTTGCACCCTATAAGAGTCACTTTCCACCATATATTTGTACAATTAACATGTTAACATCATATACATCAATTTGACATCGTTTTACCTCTTAGTTCCACTTTCATACAAGTCAATTTTGTTCACATTTTGGCTCTAATCCATGTAAGTCACTTTTCACCATATTAGAGTCACTTTGCACCCTATAAGAGTCACTTTCCCCATATATTTGTACAATTAACATGTTAACATCATATACATCCAATTTGACATTTTATCACCTCTTAGTTCCACTTTCATACAAGTCAATTTTGTTCACATTTTGGTTCTAATCAACCATGTAAGTCACTTTTCACCATATTAGAGTCACTTTGCACCCTATAAGAGTCACTTTCCACCTATATTTGTACAATTAACATGTTAACATCATATACATCAATTTGACATCTTTTCACCTCTTAGTTCCACTTTCATACAAGTCAATTTTGTTCACATTTTGGCTCTAATAACCATGTAAGTCACTTTTCACCATATTAGAGTCACTTTGCACCCTAAAGAGTCACTTTCCACCATATATTTGTACAATTAACATGTTAACATCATATACATCAATTTGACATTTTATCACCTCTTAGTTCCACTTTCATACAAGTCAATTTTGTTTCACATTTTGGCTCTAATCAACCATGTAAGTCACTTTTCACCATATTAGAGTCACTTTGCACCCTATAAGAGTCACTTTCCACCATATATTTGTACAATTAACATGTTAACATCATATACATCCAATTTGACATCTTTTACCACCTCTTAGTTCCACTTTCATACAAGTCAATTTTGTTTCACATTTTGGTTCTAATCAACCATGTAAGTCACTTTTCACCATATTAGAGTCACTTTGCACCCTAAAGAGTCACTTTCCACATATATTTGTACAATTAACATGTTAACATCATATACATCAATTTGACATCTTTTACCTTAGTTCCACTTTCATACAAGTCAATTTGTGTTCACATTTTGGCTTAATCAACCATGTAAGTCACTTTTCACCATATTAGAGTCACTTTGCACCCTATAAGAGTCACTTTCCACCATATTTGTACAATTAACATGTTAACATCATATACATCAATTTGACATCTTTTAACCTCTTAGTTCCACTTTCATACAAGTCAATTTTGTTTCACATTTTGGCTCTAATCAACCATGTAAGTCACTTTTCACCATATTAGAGTCACTTTGCACCCTATAAGAGTCACTTTCCACCATATATTTGTACAATTAACATGTTAACATCATATACATCCAATTTGACATCTTTTATCACCTCTTAGTTCCACTTTCACACAAGTCAATTTTGTTCACATTTTGGTTCTAATCAACCATGTAAGTCACTTTTCACCATATTAGAGTCACTTTGCACCCTATAAGAGTCACTTTCCACCATATATTTGTACAATTAACATGTTAACATCATATACATCCAATTTGACATCTTTTACACCTCTTAGTTCCACTTTACAAGTCAATTTTGTTCACATTTTGGCTCTAATCAACCATGTAAGTCACTTTTCACCATATTAGAGTCACTTTGCACCCTATAAGAGTCACTTTCCACCATATATTTGTACAATTAACATGTTAACATATACATCCAATTTGACATCTTTATCACCTCTTAGTTCCACTTTCATACAAGTCAATTTTGTTCACATTTTGGCTCTAATCAACCATGTAAGTCACTTTTCACCATATTAGAGTCACTTTGCACCCTATAAGAGTCACTTTCCACATATATTTGTACAATTAACATGTTAACATCATATACATCAATTTGACATCTTTTACCTCTTAGTTCCACTTTCATACAAGTCAATTTTGTTCACATTTTGGCTCTAATCAACCATGTAAGTCACTTTTCACCATATTAGAGTCACTTTGCACCCTATAAGAGTCACTTTCCACCATATATTTGTACAATTAACATGTTAACATCATATACATCAATTTGACATTTTAACCTCTTAGTTCCACTTTCACAAGTCAATTTTGTTCACATTTTGGCTCTAATAACCATGTAAGTCACTTTTCACCATATTAGAGTCACTTTGCACCCTATAAGAGTCACTTTCCACCATATATTTGTACAATTAACATGTTAACATCATATACATCCAATTTGACATCTTTTATCACCTCTTAGTTCCACTTTCACAAGTCAATTTTGTTCACATTTTGGCTCTAATCAACCATGTAAGTCACTTTTCACCATATTAGAGTCACTTTGCACCCTATAAGAGTCACTTTCCACCATATATTTGTACAATTAACATGTTAACATCATATACATCCAATTTGACATCTTTTATCACCTCTTAGTTCCACTTTCATACAAGTCAATTTTGTTCACATTTTGGCTCTAATCAACCATGTAAGTCACTTTTCACCATATTAGAGTCACTTTGCACCCTATAAGAGTCACTTTCCACCATATATTTGTACAATTAACATGTTAACATCATACATCCAATTTGACATCTTTTATCACCTCTTAGTTCCACTTTCATACAAGTCAATTTTGTTCACATTTTTTCTAATAACCATGTAAGTCACTTTTCACCATATTAGAGTCACTTTCCACCATATATTTGTACAATTAACATGTTAACATATACATCAATTTGACATCTTTTATCACCTCTTAGTTCCACTTTCATACAAGTCAATTTTTTTCACATTTTGGCTCTAATCAACCATGTAAGTCACTTTTCACCATATTAGAGTCACTTTGCACCCTATAAGAGTCACTTTCCACCATATATTTGTACAATTAACATGTTAACATCATATACATCCAATTTGACATCTTTTACCATCTTAGTTCCACTTTCATACAAGTCAATTTTGTTCACATTTTGGCTCTAATAACCATGTAAGTCACTTTTCACCATATTAGAGTCACTTTGCACCCTATAAGAGTCACTTTCCACCATATATTTGTACAATTAACATGTTAACATCATATACATCCAATTTGACATCTTTTACCACCTCTTAGTTCCACTTTCATACAAGTCAATTTTGTTCACATTTTGGTTCTAATCAACCATGTAAGTCACTTTTCACCATATTAGAGTCACTTTGCACCCTATAAGAGTCACTTTCCACCATATATTTGTACAATTAACATGTTAACATCATATACATCAATTTGACATCTTTTATCACCTCTTAGTTCCACTTTCATACAAGTCAATTTGTTTCACATTTTGGCTCTAATCAACCATGTAAGTCACTTTTCACCATATTAGAGTCACTTTGCACCCTATAAGAG
>NW_027421222.1:0-17118 GCF_009905375.1 Apium graveolens | reverse complement strand
TTATTATTCAATCGTGTATTAATCATAGTACGATTATTAATCTATTCTGATTTATACGTGTGTAGCTGCCGTTGGAAAAGAATTCATGGCAAAAGACATGGCGTTCAAGAACACAACAGAAGCAGAAAAGCACCAGATTACTGACCAGGGTTCTAGAGCACAAATTACAGATAGTCAAATTAAATTACTATTCAAGAAGTGTATGCGAATAATCTACAATATTACCTGCTCTGCCATGTCACTAATATTGTCTTATGATTTGTCATCTTCTTCATTTTCAATCGTTATAGATTCATTCCAGTCCTGACCATCTTTTCTATGTTCACCCATTTCATAAGTATTGCAATTCTTTGCATAAAAATATAAAATATAATTAGTTCATTGATCTGTAGTAATATAATCAGATAGAGATATAGTTTTTGATGTTTTCCTACTTTAAATATTTGCATATTTCACACTAGTTAATTGTTTTTAATATCATACTTCTGATTTTACCTTAACTTGTGGCCAATCATTCCATCCGTCATCAACATGTTCTTGACTAGATAATTATCATCATCAAGAGAAGTATATTTATCCAAGTCTTCTGTAAATAAAATAAGTAAGTCTAAAAATTTATTTTAAAAAACTGTGAGAAAAATCTTTAAATTATCCATGAGCTATGTTACCTTTTTTGACAATTCAGTAATATTCTCTTCATTTGGCCATGAGCCGTCATTATTGTCGATATCATTTGTTACTTTCTGTTGTGCCGATTTCCCATCATCATTCAACTCTTTATGATCTTTCTCTCCTTTACTCATATTGCCATTCAATAAATTCTTCTATATAGATAAATATAATACATTATAAATATAACGACTAACTACACTATATATATTAATATTGTAAGATATGCAACAAATGAACATATAAATTATGTTTTACCTTCTCCAGAGTTGGGCTTTTTGTGATTGTGAATCTTGTGAAAAGTACTCCTTTAGCGTAGATAGAATTCTTCCTTTCCCAAACTCTCCAGTATAAACCTCCATTGCTTGCCTTTCTTTCAGTTTTTCCTCTGTCCATCCTTTAAAAGTGGGAAATTTCCTCTCAACTAGCTGAACAGCCCTGTGATTCACTCGGTCAACATAGAACAACTAAAATCACAAATAAAATAAATTTTATTAGTGAAGATTAATAGTAATATTTACCAGTAAGTAATTATTTTAACGAAACAAAAATTTATCTTACAGTAAGAAATATTTGTGAGCCTCTGAAAAATGTTGAAGCTGTATTATTCCAACTGTCTTTTGCCATTACTAGATATTGAATCAGAAAAGCAGCCCAGTTGTATGAAACACAACTATCCAAGCCATCAAATTTTACTAATTGTTTATCAACGTACGAATGAGTAGCTGTTCCTATGAGAACGTCTGATAGAATAACTAAAAATTGATTTTAAACATCTCTGTCACATTCCTTTCTTCTTTAATCTGCTCAACAACCCGAGCTGCTGTTATTTGCTCACTTGGAAACTGAGATAGCCATTCTTTCATTCTTCTGGAAGTTTCTTCATTTGTTACCGGTTCAACTTTTTACCTCCATGAGGTAATCCAAGTACATAGAATATATCCTCTTCAGCGATCTCAATATTTCCTTTCTCAATTTCTTTCATCACACTCTTATGGTCAAATGCTTGAACTACTTTTGAACTTAATTTTGATGGTATCATCTACAAATCAAAATCAAGCAATGCACCAAATCCAGACTTTTACACCCATTTTTTCTGATCATCGGACAGATGAAACACTACTTCGCTAAAAAGTCTTGGAGAGTTTCTAATTACAGCTTTTTCTGATTGTCATTTTCCTAATAGAATTCAATAATCATAAAATTAATATTGCCAGCTAAAAAGTAATGTCTAGTCTCTTAACTATAAATATGATAATTATACAGTGTTCTTTTTGATTTTTTGTTATTAAATACTGATCTACGACAACTAAAATACATATAATACAATTTAATACCTGATCATCCATATTTGATTTTCTTTTGTAGGTTTTTTTTTGTTCTTGATCTTTATTCATCATTAATCTCTGAAAACAGGAATATATATATATATATATAAAGATTATCAGTTATTCAGTTATTGATTAGTACAATGAATAAAGAACCAAAAATAAAAATGAATCAGTAAATATACTGATTGTATAGTTAATGCTAATTAGTAATTATTTATTATTATTATACCTTTTGACATAATGTTAATTTTTATATTCTCCTGTGCTCCTTCTTCATCACCTGTTGTTTGTTCAGTAGTATCTTCATCTCTATTTTTATCCACAGATTTGTCTTCAACCTGTTATATTAATGCCCCAGAACATTTTGTTAGTTTAAAATATTGTTTGGGAACAAAGCATTCATAAAATTATCAATTAGACTTTAGCTATATATATGAACCTTGCTGGAATCTTATGAATGAGTGTTAGGAAGAATATATAACATTCTTCATTCAGATGAGGCAAGTATGGAATGTAGGTACATGTGTTCTCTATATACAAACTAGGCTAAACAAGTTCACCAAATCATACAAAAATTTTGTATCTGTCTAATTCGAGACAGATACAATCTTTCATGCTCAGCTAATAATCTGCCATCACTACTCACAAGTTAAATCCCCTGTACTACAGTCACCACCACTGAAAAAAGGTATGATTTCTTGGCTATGTGTTTATAGGAAGTATACTTCCATTCTGTTTTTGAATTCATTAGTGAAAGTTCTAATTAGCTTTTCTGATCACCACCATCTTAACTTTGAAGACTAGAATTGTATCAAATCATAAATATGGCATATATTTCTATACTACACACACACGGGTAGAATTTGAGTTTCTTTTCAATGAGTTCAGAAGATGGTGCGAAAAAATTATGTTAAAACCATGCGAGCTACCCAAAAAGCATTCCCCTGTTTCTGGTTCTAAATAGGGTCGGCCTTGAAGTTTACATCGTTCAAGTCAAAAATCAGTTTACGAGACCCTAACTAATATACAAGCTGCAGTTTTCATATAACTAGTATTTAAAAAGAACTCAGAAAATCACTAAAAAATTGATTATTTTCACGCGTTTACAGAAAAATACCTCACGAAAAGGACTTAGTTGAGGTCTTTTAGCTCTTGCTTTCTTCCATTTAACTGGTGGCATTGTAACATTTTCTTCCATAGAATAATTCTTGTCTCTTCTTTTATTGTTATATTGATCCTCTACACATATTAAATTAATGATTAAATCCTTTTATTAAAAAACACTAGATTCAAGTTATTAATTTAAAATTTTATATACCTTTGGGTACTTTTTTCATTATATCTTCATCTGTGCTTTCAGAGTCTGTATAAGCAACCAACTCAACAACTTTTCCTTTTGATGGCGATCTTAATTTTTGAAGGCGTGGACTTCTGCGTGCTTCCATTTTTTCTTGCAAAAAAATGCCATTACATATTATCATACAACAAATAAACATATCTCAAATCATTGGTAATTGGAATCAAATTTCATTTTTACTGATTTTTTTAAATAAACAAGCTTCAGATCTAAGACACGTAGTTTTTTAATAGAAACATCTAATACAGCTCTTAAAAAATATAAAATTGCACTATAAACGCATTCCACTAAAACATTTAGTCACATAAACCGAGATTAATTGAATGTAAATAACGTTCAAATAGCACTATCCAACTAATTATGTTCATTATTCATAGATATCTCCCAGACATCCATACATAAACTCACAAAAGAATTATTATAAACTCAAAGTCTATTCCAACTAAAAAGCTCAACTCAACTTTTTATCCGGGTGTCCAAGCAAAATCCAGTCAATCCAAGCTCAAATTATCAATCCGAGTCTATTCCTTTCCTTAAATAGCCCTAATTTCTAATAAATTTTTTCAACAAGTAATGCATTCACGTTTCAAAATATATCTTGAAAATCGGTATAAATAAGTATAATCGGTATAATACAAACATCCAAACACATTAATCTAAGAAACAATATGAACCTAATCAGTAAAATACATAACACTTTTTGTTCACATAATCAAATCAGTAAGAGCATAAAAATTACAATAATAAATTTTGAATACATACTCTATTAGCAGTTAAATTAGTCTTAGATCAGTGATTAAATACCAAATAACATCTATTTCAACAATACAATAACAACATCACTTTATAGTTTAATGACAAAAATTAATTAAAAATCACAACAATAAAAAAATAACACATATTGAGTAATAGTCAACTAATACAAGTGATAATCGATTGATGTTTACTGTCGATAAATTTTGCACATAGAAACATCTGATGTTTTCAAAATATATCTTGAAAATCAGTAAAATCAATAAAACTCAAACATCCAAACAGATTAATCTAAGAAACATTATAAACCTAAACTGTAAAATACAGATAACTTTTTGTTCACATAAATACTGATTTTAGACACAAATTAGAAACACAGAGTTTCAAAACATACTCTATTATTAGTTAGATGAGTGATTAAATACTGATTAATATCTATTTCAACAAAACACAACATCAATTAGGAAGAGTATTAATCAGTAAGAGCATAAAAATTTAGAAACACAAATTATCAAAACATACTCTATTAGTAGTTAGATCAGTGATTAAATATTGATAACCATCTTTTCAACAACACAATAACAACATCAATCAATATTTTCATGACAAAAATTAATTAAAACCCACAGAAATCACATAAAAACATGCATATATGAATACAACTTTATATCAACCAATACAACACATATCAACTAATAATCTACTAATGCAAGTGATAATCGATTGATGTTTACCGTTGATAAGTTTTTACTGATTTTTTGAAGAACAAGCTTCAGATCTATAAATTTCGAGCGATTTGTTTGATATTTGAATAGCTTCCTTCAAATTCGTACTGCTAATCTCTGTATAAAGTGATGAATATGGATTTTTGTTTGATTTTAGACTGTTTGTAGCGGTTGAATTAATAACAAATGACTTTCAAGTCTGTAACTGTTTTGTATGTATCGTGTGTGTACATGCGCCAAATATAATTTTGAATAATGGGTAACTGTTTTTTATTTTGGGCTGGTCTTATTTTTGGGCCAAGTTTGGGTTGGGCTGAGGTTTTTAATTTTATTTTAATTTGGTTTGTAGCTGAGTATGACTCTCTCTCTCTCTCTCTCTCTCTCTCTATATATATATATATATATCTGAGTCAAGTTCTATGAAGACCATGTTTTTGTTGGAGATCACGGAGACCACTTATGTTCTGCAACTAAAATCTTGCATAAAAATATTGCAAAACGTATGAATTATGTTCTACAAAGATCATTATTTTACTCAAAATCGTCAACATCATACATGTACTGCATGTAAAATATTATAAAATATTTTATTCTACAAAATATGTTTAGTTTGCAGAACATTCGTTCGAATTGCAGAACATACATATTATACTGATTAAACTTAAATGATCTTCAACAATTATAATGAATTAGTGATATTCATAAAACATACTTCACAAAATAGTATATTTGATAGTGTTTTGATTGCAGAACATAGGTGGTCTCCGATAAATATGTGGTCTCCATAGAACTTTTGTAATAACCCCAATTTTTGGAAAATTTTTGAAACCCTTATGAATAGTGTTTTTGCTGAATGAGAAAACTTTTCATGTCACACTAGGTAGGGGTTCTTTTATGGATATTCTGAGATTTTATTGGCACTCTATATGGTATATAAGTGTATGTAAAGATCGTCAGAATCCAATTCCGAACACTTTGATTTTTCCCGGAAATCCACTAGATACGGAAAGAATTGAGTATAAGGTAACATGATTAAAAGGATTTAAATTCAAGGATTATAAGAGAGGATCATAAAAGGAATATAATGTATTGAGAAAGGTTAAGGGAACCCTAATAAGATCCCGGGTATGATCCCTCAAACGAGAAACGAGAACGAAAGTTAAGCGAACCGTATAATAGATCAGCGGTCATTAGGCAAACAATTAGGAAGCTAATCAAAGAGATTAGAGGGATGATGTCACCCAACCAATGAGAAGAGGGCAAGTAAGGGATGATGACATAACAAATGTGACATAAGCATGACATGAGGGGGAAGGAGGTGTGGTTGATTTAGAACCACACAAAGTTGATGGTTAAAAAGGTAATTAACCAAAAGCAAGCTAAAAACAACCAACCAAAGAATCAAATCAAAGCAAAAACACAAAAATCTCTCTTTCTTCCAAGCTTTCTCTCGGCTTTTCTTCTTTTTAAAGAAGAAATTTCCAAAAATCAAGTTCCAAGCATTGTTAAATCACAAGGTAATTATCTAAGGTTCCTTGTACATAGATATGGATATCCTATAAGTTTAAGCTCCTAATTCCTTCACAATCTCTTCCAATAAATCAAGGAAGAAGATGGTGAATAGTAATCTTCAAGAAATAACTTTAGTTTTCTTGAATTTTTATGAAAGTTTAAGGTTATACAAGCAAGGATCAAGGTTCTTTAGGCATTCAAAGCTCTTGTGTTGTGTTAAGAAGCTTCAAGGAAGGTATAATCTCTTAACCAAGCTTTGTTATTGAATGTTAAGAGCATAATATGAGTATTCTAGTTCATGAGAGGCTTGATGGTTGTGTATGTAGAGATTAGTTGGTTTTGGGATGTTTTTGGAGTTGTAAATCTTGGTTGTTGATTAATGAACTTAAGTGTAGTTTAAATTCATGATAAAGAATAGTATAAATTGTTAATGTTGAGTTGTTGGGGCTGTTATGATAAAGTATGGATGCATTTTTGATTGGGTTGTGATTGTGGGTTGATTGTGAGATGATTTGGAGTGGTTTAAAATTGGGTAATCGCGTAAACATAGCCGTTGTAATGCCCGATTTACCGTAGACTGTTTTTGTTCTTAAGATCAGAACCCTTGAACTCACTGCTAGATTTTGACCATTGCCATGTTTAGAAAGTTCATGTTACGAGCTTCGTTTTGATATGTAGTTCGTTTGATTCCGATGTACGGTTTAGGAGAAACGACCGTTTTAAGTAACGGCGTTTCGCGAACGAACCCTTACCCCTCGCCTTACTTTGAAACATAGGTTAAAGACCTTAAAGGACTAATTGAAGTATGAAACATTTATGTAGAGTGTAATAGGCAGTTGGTAAGACACTCGCGAAGGAATCGCCTTAAAACTCGTAATGGTTAAATTATTAAAAATGGTGGAGCCGAGGGACTCGAGTGACTTAAGAGAATCAGTAAGCGCAAAACGAGCGTTAGAGTCTGAGTTGGTTAGAGTATAGATTTACAAGTGACTTTGGTTTAATTCCAACTTACTTGTTGCTTATAGGTTACCAGACTCGTCCCGAGCCATTCGTAACCCCCAGTCGCTCAGGCAAGTTTTCTATCCATTATACTGTTGTTGTGATGTATATATGTATATGTATTATCTTGCGATAGATGCATGTTGGTTAATTAGCAAATGTTGCGATATATTGAAGCATGCTGATATGGTATATATATGCATGCCTGTTTCGTATTCTTGCCATATATATCTGTTGGTTCAGTTGATAATACCTATGCTAGAGAATAGCAGTAATTTGCATATACCCTTAGTATAGGGACCCAAAGGTGAAAACATTTTCTAAAACCGGGAGTCGAGGATCCCGAGTAGATTATATATATATACTTATATATATGGTTATAGTTTTAAAACTATTAATCGAATAAGGTTTATTCGATAACTTTATTTTATTATTGAATATTATTTCGAATATTCATCCGAGGACTTATGACTCCTTTATTTTATTATTGAATATTATTTCGAATATTCATTCGAGGGCTTATGACTCAACTTATTTTATTTATTGAATATTATTTGAATATTCATTTGAGGATCTATGACTCCGATTATTTGCTGAGATATATTCTTTATTTTATTAAAGAATAAGGTTTCAATAATCAAACTTATTTTCGATTATTCAAATAAAGATAGTACTTTCATATAAGTATATCTTTGTTATTTAATATCCATTTCAAGTATAAGTTTTAAAACTTCTACTTCGTTATTTTTATAAGGATTATCTTTATGAGAATATTATTTAAATAATAATATTCAGATATTTCTAATATATCGGGACTGATTTATTTTAATAAATCAGCAGTACTCCAAACATTCTTGAAAATGTTTTCGAGTCTTCAAAATGATTTTTAAAGTTAGAGTGGACCCCAAAACTCATTTTTATATTTAAGATCTTCCTTTCAAAGGGGATTTAAATACTCGCTCAAAACCTGGGGGATCCGCTCTGTGGTGTATTTTACATTCGCAACGTGGTTGCTGTTTTGAGAAAACAATTTGATTACTTACCCAACGTTCGGGAAGTAAGTCCATCTAATTGAGTCGGCATAAGCGACAGGCCGGGGTACGGTCTATCAAAGTGTAAGTGGCTGGGTGGCAGTCCATCAACGCGTAAGAGGCCGGGTGGCGGTCCAGCACAAGGTCCTTATGTGGCCAGGGTGATGACCGGTGGGGGATTCATCCATCTACTAGTAGAAAAGTTACTTATTGGTATCTTTGCCTGATCAGCAAGATATCAGGTTTATGCCAAAATTCTTTCCTTTCCAAATTTATTGGATATTGCAATTCTGTTCATACTTTACATGACAGAGGTTTTCAGGAAACGTATGTATATATAGGTGTATAATATATCGGACTTAATGAAGTATATCATAACTTCATTTCCTTCAAAATATTTCAAAGATTGAATCTATTCAAGTCTTATCTTGTAGTCTCATCAGTGTGATGAACTTTTGAAACTAATTATAACTTGAACGGTGGTAGTTCAAGTAGTATTTGGAAAAGATATAAGTATATTGGAGTATCTTGTAACTTCATCTTTTAAACTTATATCTAGTAAATGATTATCTTATGCATGACAAAGATTTTCAGAAAAAACGTTGAGACAAGGTTAGATATATTAGATCACCTTGCAACGATATTTTTATACAGTTATACACTGGAACTCTGTGTGTATTATGCATGGAAGAGGACTTCCCATATTTTGAAAAGTATATATGTATATATATACTGAATATTTTGCGACTTCATCGCATTAAGATATCAACTTGGTTCATTTCTTTTGACCAAGACTTTCATGAGTACTATGAGAAGGCTCATATATTGTTAATCATTATACATATTATTTTGGTGGGCTTGTTGCTCACCCTTGCTTTCTTCTTTCATCACACAACATCAGATAGACAAGATGAACAGGACCAAGCTCCCAATTCGCGAGCGGATAGGAAACGTTCCGCAGTTTCCTATAGGCGTTGATGTCGCTGTAGCTGAGGTAGGAACTACCAATAGGCTAGGCTTTCAACTTTTGATGTATCAGATTATGTATATTTATGAATTGTAATAATGGCAAAGAAATGTAAGTTTATTCAGAAAACCTTTTAAGGTGCATTGGCAGATAATTGTGGAATAAAATGACTTGTGATTATTTTTGGATGTTCATCTCTGAGACTATAACGTGTGTGTGTGTTTATTGTGGGGTCACAGTACAGAGTAGTTGATTAATTATTAAGATTGGGTGTTATTAAGGGAAATGGAACTCGTGACAACCCGGATCCCCGACCCCGGATTTGGGGGTGTTACAGAAGTGGTATCAGAGCGAAGCGTTATAAACCTCAGAGATGATGTGACGTTAAGATAATAGTTCACTAAGATAATAAGAACTCTTGCCAAGTTCATAGTCGGACTACCTAACGTAGTACTGACAGTTAAAACCCTTATGGGAACCCTTATAAATATCGTGATAGAAGCGTAGTTCGTTATCATATATGGTAGCGGGACTCCGAACCCTGAGGTTGAGGAGCAACAACGCGATGATGTTTTATTAAGTTATTGGAGATCAGATTGTGGACCGATAGAGCGTCCTAACACGAGGAGAACGGATGATGATGTCATATTGAGGATGTAGCGGTTGAGGATGTTGTCCTAGAAGGGATTGCTAGAATCCTGGAGGATCCTGACAAGAATGAATAAAGGACCACTGATGAATTGATGACCATGGTTAGGTCGACTACCAGAGGTAGGATTGGTCGGTCACTACCGGAGGTTCGTTCAAGTTTGTAAAGATAGTAGCCCCTTTAACGGCTTACTCGTAAGACTGAGAAGTTTGAATGGACAGAGAAATGCGAGAACAGCTTTCAAGAACTGAAGCAAAGGTTGGTGACGGCCCCTATGTGGCGTTGCCGGATGGAAAAGGAGATTTTGTGAAGTATAGTGACGCTTCGCAAGGAATTAGGGTGCTGCTTATGCAGCACAAGGTAATCGCGTACGCGTCAAGACAATTAAGGGAATATAAAATTCGATATCCCCACCCATGAGCTTGGGCTCGTGGCAATAGTTTTGCCCTAAAGATTGGAGGCACTACTTGTATGGAGAGAAGTGCGAGATTTACAAGCCATAAGTGCTCTAGTACATTTTCACGTAGAAAGAGCTCAACATACGCCAGAGAGGCGGTTAGAGCTAATCAAGATTATGATTGAGATTCTTTATCATTCGGGAAAGCCAATATGGTGGCTGCCCTTAGTAAAGGAGAGACTCAAGATGATAATGTCTTTGGGAGAGTTAAAGAGATTTTGAGAAAATGGAAATAGATGAAGGTAACCGGAGCCGGTACCGAAAAGCTGTTTGAGATTGCAATACAGTCCGAATTATCGGAAAAGAACATATTGTGCCAGAAAAAGTGATGAATGAAGGCAGAGAGCCAACAATTAGATAAAAGATTAATACCGAGAAAGATGATAAGGGAATAATGAGGTATTCCTACAGAATTTGGGTTCCAAATGTTCAAGAGCTTAAAGATGAATCTTAGATGAAAGCTAGTTTGAGGAATAAGATTTAGAGCAAACCCTGAACGTGATAGTCAGGGAGGTCGCCATCAAGATAGAAGGAACCCATAACATAATGAAGTGGAAAATGAGGATTTAAAAATAGATGACCCCGATTATGGGAGGATGGAAACATTTCATACTGAAAAACAGAAGTCGAGTAGGAAGAACCAGACGGTACTCCTATGGAATTCATGGACCTGTCTAAAAAAGAACTTAGACTATTATCCCCAACCACCACCTTGAGGAAACAATGCGGTAGGAAATTCTTTCAGGACCTTTAAGTCGCTAAGCTCTCAGAGTTCCAAGGAACAGGTTGACCCAGTCGAGGCAAGAGCCTGGCTAAAGGAAATAGAGGAATCATTTGAGATTCTAAATGATTGACGAATCACAAAAGACTGTTTTGTCACTTACCCTCCTAAGAGAGAGACCACCCGCTGGTGAAAGACCAAGGAAGGCACGGAGCAAGAGATTATAATAAACTGATTTAAGTTCAGTCAATTGTTTTCGGAAAGTAATTCCCAAGGTTATGGAGATAGTGTAAAAGCTTTAGAGCAGAACAAAGGCGACGAGTATGATGAATATGAATCTAAGTTGTAAAAGTTGTCAAGATTCGTTCTGAGACACGAATCCAGAATGTGATGTTGAAATCAATGATTTGTTGGGTTCATGAAATAATGATAAGAGAAAGGAAAATAAAAAGAAACTGAAGTGGAAAGGAATATAAAGGCAATAGAGTTTGAGGAATGATAAGGGAGTTGGGTATGAGGAAACCCTAAAGACTCGTAGCAATAGAAATAGAAAAGTATGTAATCGTCAGGATGAGGGTGATTCACCATGAGTTAAATTGATGGTTGAAGGATAAGAGATACATATATTTTATCCCCTGTAAGTTGGGAGGATTCGAGGAAACCTTGAGATAGTTCGAAGGATAAATAATGAGACGCATAGACTGAGGAGACAAGGAAGTAAGAAATTAGGAAAATTGGATGAAGGAAGTGACCTTCAAGAATGTGAAGTGTAAGACCGGTGGCTTGATACCCAGAAAGGGAGACGCCAGGTATGAAAGATATCCCAACATTGAGGTGACTGTTGAGATAAACAACAAAAGTAAATAAGGAATTATTAAGAAGAGTTCACGTTGAACACGACCAATATCTTCCAGAACATCCTTGTTATCATTACCAAATTAGGCAAAAAAGCGGATAACCGTTGTTATCTTTTGGAGGCCATATTGATTGACCTCATTTGAATACAGATGTTATTGTGAAATTAGGCATATACTATCGAGGTGGGAATGATTGAATAAGACACCCTTATCAGGGATATATGACTTGATTTATCCATGGAAGGATGCATGTACCTTTTAAAGGTGGAATTAAGGATAGAACATCGGTAACTTAAAATGAATCCTAGGGGAATGCATAAAGGTTGGCATTTCACCCTTAATAGGGATAGTATGAGTTTTGACAGTATGAATTGGAAAGGATTAAGGTAACAACAACCTTTAAGAATCAGTGGAGAAATTTTTCAGAAGTATATAGACAATGATTCTAGTATTAGTAATGGTATTTTGATATGCCCTGTATCTAGGGAATACAGGAGGAACGATTCAAGGATAACCTTAGAGGTTTTACAAGGAGAAAGGTAATATTCAAAATTCTCAAGAATAGAAATGTTGATAAAGGAAATATGACGTAATTATAATGATGCCAAGTGGGGCACGTGTTAAACCACGAGAAAGTATGGATCGAACCAGTAAAGGTCGAAATTGTTCAGGGCAATTAGGACCTAAGATAAAAGATGTTCTAAGTATGATTGAGAGTCAGTCGTGACAGTGATTAACCTCTAAAGACTGAGGCAATAACTTATGGAAAAATGGTGATATTTTTTTTACTCATCAGATTTTAAGGAAAACATCTTCACATAAGCTGTGATTGAAATGAGGTAGAAAATTTATTTGGAGGTGGTTAAAATGACATTGACTGTAAGGAAATTTTACTATCAGGAAAGGCCAAAGAGGTGGCCGACACTTTAAAGGTAAGAGGATAATTATAGGCGCTTGTGCCAAAGGAATACAGTGATGATGGTTAAAGCTATGAAGGTTGTATTATGGTTTGGAAGATTGACATTCCTTCTGATGACTGTGCAATACCCAACCGTAATAGTAGTTGGTAAAGGTTTAATTCGTGTAATCGCCATGAGCGGGCTATCTATCTCAGAAGATACTATCTTGAGATAAGCCAGGACCATGTTTCAAAAAGGACTAACGAACCTTGAGTTAAGTCTTCTATTAAGGCATACGATTAAGAATGGTATTAACCTGCTATCGTTGCTTTGATTGAAACTCTTCTGCAATTTTATCTGCTTCATGTCATGTATGTATGTCAGGATCAGTGTTCTTCATGAATCATGAATGGTGATTATGTTACCTCCTTAGAAGATTTATACGACATGTATGGACTCCGTATGGTTAGATATTAAGATTTCATGGAAAGTGAATGATGACAGTAGGTCAGTGGTGGACCATAGTAAGCAGCAATGATTCTGCGAGTAATGAGCTGATTACAACCGTGAGAGTTGTATTGGAATGGATGTTGAGATTAGTACCACTAATCGGGTCGTGGTAGTGTATAAGTTATCATTGATAGACTAATTAAGTAGAGTATCTACCTATTGAATATTTATTCCTCTTATCAATAGAGAGTCGTATTACTATAGAGGAAGGTTGCGGTGCAAGCATAGAATTCTAGTAACGATGATGTAGAATGAGATCCCAGATTCGATTTTCGATGTCGAGGGAGTTTCAAAGGTGATTGTGTATAAGCTCGAGGAAGAGCATGGGTCCATAGAATGATGGACGGAATAGCAAAAATATTTAGGCATGTGAAATACGATGCTATAATACTTGATGTTGATATAATACATATATGTTTTGTTCTCCTATGACAAACCTCTATAGTTCAGAGGTAGATTCCAAGCCAGATATTTTGTGGCAATATTTTTTATATATACAATTCTCTTCAGTTCGTTCTTTTCTCTTCTTTTCATTTCATATAAACTGAGAAGAACAACCCTTCCAGAAGGGGAGGTATTGCCGAATGACTATCTATCTGTGTGATAGAAGCCGTAGGATACCACTATTGTTTAATTGCTTGTCAAGTACTAAAGGCTGGCCACCTTCTGTACTAACTATGCAATAACAAGTGTTCATGATCATAGTGATCTCTCAAAATTCTTTTACTTCTATATGATTGATCAAGCTTTCAAATAGAAACAGCTGAAAAAGGAGTAGTAAAGTTGGTGGTATTCGGAATGGAAACACATTCGTGATACTAAGGTTGACGTGGTTATTAAAAGGTTATAGAACGCTAACGAGCAAAAGTATAACCAGTATAATATTAGGAACGGAAGGTAGTAGCGATTACGAACTGGAAAAGAATGGGTATTGAGAAGCAAAAGCTATAATGCTAAAGCTATATGAAGTCTGTGCAATAGACTTGAAAGAATTGGAATGATCACTTAACACGGATTGAGTTTCTTACGACAATAGATCATATGTCATATCGAGATGTCGCCTTATGAGATCCTTGAGGGAAGACAATGTCGATCTCCCTTATGTTAGGATGAAGTTGTAGAGCGCAAGATGCTCACCAGTAGTGGTCCAAAGGACCAAGGATATAATAGATCTAATCAGAGGACGGCTGGTAGTAGCCCAAGATGGACATAAAAGTATGTTGATTTGACACGAAAGGACAAAGAATGGAAATAGGGGACCTAGTAATGTTAAGGTATCCCTTGGAAAGGATTGATGAGGTTCAAAAAGAAAGGAAAGCTAAGCCCAATTGTTGGACCCTTGATATTAAGACGTATTGGGAAGTTAGCATATGAGCTAGCCCTACCCCCGAACATGTAGCAAGTCATAACGTGTTCCACGTATCAATGTTAAGGAAGTGTAATTCGGATGCCAGATAAATAGGGGCATATGAGCGCATAGACATGCAACCAGACGTAACCTATATGGAGCAACCAGGAAGGGTTATAGATGAAAAGGAACAAGTGCTTAGGAGAAGGGTTATCAAACTATCAGAGTTTGATGGAGGACCACAATGTGGGAAAATTTACTCGAGAGTTAGAAAGTGCAATGCTAAGAGAGTATCCCTATTCATTTTCTATCTGATTCCGGGACGGAATCCTTTTAAGGAGGGGAGACTGTAATAACCCCAATTTTTGGAAATTTTTGAAACCCTTATGAATAGTGTTTTTGCTGAATGAGAAAACTTTTCATGCCACACTATGTAGGGGTTCTTTATGGATATTCTGAGATTTATTGGCTCTATATGGTATATAAGTGTATGTAAAGATCGTCAGAATCCAATTCCGAACACTTTGATTTTTCCCGGAAATCCACTAGATACGGAAAGAATTGAGTATAAGGTAACAGGATAAAAGGATTTAAATTAAAGGATTATAAGAGAGGATCATAAAAGGAATATAATGTATTGAGAAAGGTTAAGGGAACCCAAGTAATAAGATCCCGGGTATGATCCCTCAAACGATAAACGAAAGAAAGTTAAGCGAACCGTATAACAGATCAGCGGTCATTAGGCAAACAATTAGGAAGTAATCAAAGAGATTAGAGGGGATGATGTCATCCAACCAATGAGAAGAGGACAAGAGGGAGATGACATACATGTGACATAAGCATGACATAGGGGGAAGGAGATGTGGTTGGTTTATAACCACACAAAGTCAAGGTTAAAAGGTAATTACCCAAAAACAACAAAAAAACCAACCAAAGAATCAAATCAAAGCAAAAACACAAAAATCTCTCTTTCTTCCAAGCTTGCTCTCGGCTTTTCTTCTTTTTCAAAGAAGAAATTTCCAAAAATCAAGTTCCAAGCATTGTTAAATCACAAGGTAATTATCTAAGGTTCCTTGTACATAGATATGGATATCCTATAAGTTTAAGCTCCTAATTCCTTCACAATCTCTTCCAATAAATCAAGGAAGAAGATGGTGAATAGTAACCTTCAAGAAATAACTTTAGTTTTCTTGAATTTTTATGAAAGTTTAAGGTTATACAAGCAAGGATCAAGGTTCTTTAGGCATTCAAAGCTCTTGTGTTGTGTTAAGAAGCTTCAAGGAAGGTATAATCTCTTAACCAAGCTTTGTTATTGAATGTTAAGAGCATAATATGAGTATTCTAGTTCATGAGAGGCTTGATGGTTGTGTATGTAGAGATTAGTTGGTTTTGGGATGTTTTTGGAGTTGTAAATCTTGGTTGTTGATTAATGAACTTAAGTGTAGTTTAAATTCATGATAAAGAATAGTATAAATTGTTAATGTTGAGTTGTTGGGGCTGTTATAAAGTATGGATGGAGTTTTGATTGGGTTGTGATTGTGGGTTGATTGTGAGATGATTTGGAGTGGTTTAAAATTGGGTAATCGCGTAAACATAGCCGTCGTAATGCCCGATTTACCGTAGACTGTTTTTGTTCTTAAGATCAGAACCCTTGAACTCACTGCTAGCCATTGCCATGTTTAGAAGTTCATGTTACGAGCTTCGTTTTGATATGTAGTTCGTTTGATTCCGATGTACGGTTTAGGAGAAACGACCGTTTTAAGTAACGGCGTTTCGCGAACGAACCCTTACCCCTCGCCTTACTTTGAAACATAGGTTAAAGACCTTAAAGGACTAATTGAAGTATGAAACATTTATGTAGGTGTAATAGGCAGTTGGTAAGACACTCGCGAAGGAATCGCCTTAAAACTCGTATATGGTTAAATTATTAAAAATGGTGGAGCCGAGGGACTCGAGTGACTTAAGAGAATCAGTAAGCGCAAAACGAGCGTTAGAGTCTGAGTTGGTTAGAGTATAGATTTACAAGTGACTTTGGTTTAATTCCAACTTACTTGTTGCTTATAGGTTACCAGACTCGTCCCGAGCCATTCGTAACCCCCAGTCGCTCAGGCAAGTTTTCTACCGTTATACTGTTGTTGTGATGTATATATGTATATGCATTATCTTGCGATAGATGCATGTTGGTTAATTAGCAAATTTGCGATATATTGAAGCTGCTGATATGGTATATATGCATGCCTGTTTCGTATTCTTGCCATATATATCTGTTGGTTCAGTTGATAATACCTATGCTAGAGAATAGCGTAATTTGCATATACCCTTAGTATAGGGAC
>NW_027421221.1:0-27140 GCF_009905375.1 Apium graveolens | reverse complement strand
CCTTTTCTAGCCTTGGTCGAAGCTTTTTCGATCAGGATTCATTCGATCAGGATCCTTGCTTACTTCCTGGTCGACAAATTCTCTTGGTGTTAGGATTCAAAATCCTGACTCTTTCGGTCAGGAATTAGGATTTTGACCGAATTAACCCTTTTTTCTTAGCCTTGGTCGAAGCCTTTTCGATCTCAACTAATTCGACGATGAATACAACATGAAACCTGATCGAATTGGGTCTGGGATTTGGGATATATTACTTTCTGTGACTCCATATATTTGATTTGGGCCCTAAGTCTGGGCTGGATTTTTTCCAATCTCAAATTTGAGCCTAAGATTTGGGCCTGAATTCTTTTATGGGTACTTTATTTTTGACCCTGGGCTTGATTTATTGATCCCTATACTGGGTTTTTTTTCTAATTCAAGTAGGATTAGGCCTTATTTTTGGGCCTTCATTTATCCAAATCCTTGTTGGATGTGGGGACTTATTTCTGGTTTTTGAAGATAATACTCATATATATTTTCTTCCAGTTTGTGACCCCGGGTGCTGGGCTTTGAATATTTGGGGCCCTTATCTGGGCTTGACATACTTCCAGGCCCAACAATTTTTAACCCTTTTTTTTGAATTGGGCCTTTTTATAGGGCTTTCATATCATGCATCTAATTTAATTGCCATGCCATAGAGATTCAAACATATTTCGAAAAATTCTCTGAGCTTCAAAATTGTTATGGGATTCATCCCTTACACAAGTCTTAATAAACGTTCATAATAAGACATATAAATCCTAAGCAAAGCTTCAAGGTGCTTTTCAACCTACTCTCCATCATGACAAGTGAGAATCGTATCCAACTGCCCTACACACATAGTAAACCTTCAGGTTTTGTGCATGCCAAGTTCTCGGGACTTCAAAACCATCCATAGTCTCCAGCTTGTAGGTTCCTCTACCCTGAACACTACTTGACTCTGTACCGGCCCTTCCCAAATTCGGGGCAAGCTTCCCTTTTTGTCCTACACCAGATGCTTCTATCTTCCTCAAGATTAGATCGCCTTGTTTAAAAAACCTTTCTTTAACCCTTAGGTTGTAGTAGAATGAAGCTTTTTCTGATATTCTACTATCTTTGCATGTGCTTTATCCTCGCACTTCATCAATTAAATCCAGGGCTAATCTCTGCCCTTCCTCATTTTCTTTCTCATCGAAAGCCTGAATCCTTGGAGAGAATGTGATATCTCCACGGGAACTACTGCTTCCGCCCCATATGCCAACATAAAAGAGTTGGCATCTGTCGTGACTCTACAAGTAGTCCTGTAGCCCATACATAATTGGAAGTATCTCCATCTACCAATTATTTTCTTGACTTCTCGATCCTCTTCTTTAGTCCATCCAGGATTATCCGATTTGCTACCTCTGCTTGTCCATTGGCTTGCGGGTGAGCCACAGAGGTGAAGTCGTAACTCGATTTCATTTTCTTCACAATACTTCTTGAATTCCTCATTGTTGAATTGTGTTCCATTGTCAGTGACAAGGATACGGGGAATTCCATATCGGCACATAATGTTTTCCCCACAGGAATTGTGCAACCTGCTTAGTAGTGATTTTGGCCAAGGGTTTGGCTTCAATCCACTTGGTGAAATAATCAATGGCTACAATCAGAAATTTCCTTTGTGCCCGTGGCCATAGGAAAAGGCCCTAGAATATCCATCCCCCACATGGCAAAGGGAATAGGCGAGTTGATAGAGGTCAGCATCTCAGGGGGTTGTCTAACAATTGGTGCATGCTTCTGACAGCGGTCACACTTCTTACATATTCTTGGCATCAGCCATCATTTCTGGCCAATAGAAGCCTAAACGAGTTATCTTATGAGCCAAGGCCCTGCCCCCCAAGTGTTGTCCACAAATACCTTCATGCACTTCTTCAGAGCCAAGCGTGCCTCATCGGGCCTGAGACACCTCAAGTAAGGAACCACGAAGATCTTTTATATAGAATCCCATCTATCAAAGAGTACCTTAGTGCTCGAACAGTTAACTTCCGTGCCTCAATTGTATCGCTTGGCAACCAACCGGTCTGAATGTGGCCTTGATGGGATCAATCCATGACGTCCCCAAGCCTACGGGAGCCACAAGCTTAATATCTATGCTTCGTGCCTTCAAAACACGGAAGTACACACTTCCTGAACTTTCTTCAATCTCAGATGAAGCAAACTTTGATAGCGCATCTGCTTTAGCATTTTCTTCCCTTGGAATGTGTTCAACATGGCATTCATTAATTGGGTCATCACAGCCCTTACTAGGCGAACATACTTTGCCATCGTAATCATCCCTTGCTTCAATTCTCCCTTTACCTGGGATATGATCAACTTCGAGTCTCCACGGACCTTTAAGTTTTGACTCTAAGTGTCCCAGCTAGACCAAGGCCAGCAATCAGGGCTTCATACTCTGCCTCATTGTTTGTGTTGGGAAGTCTAGCTTCATGGCATACTCAATTAAGAATCCATCAGGGCTTTGCAAAACCAACCCTGCTCCACTGGAATTTGTTTTTGATGCTCCATCAAAATAGAGAACCCAATATTCTTCTCTCCTTGTCCCATTGTCGACTCCCTTGTCTTGAGGTGTGGTATCTTCCTGCCCCCCGACTTCTTGGTTGGGTATGGTACATTCCACCACGAAGTCAGCTAGTGCCTGGGCTTTTATGGCCATACGTGGCTTATACTTGAGATCGAACTCTCCCAATTCTATTGCCCACTTAATCAGTCTCCCACTTGCCTTGGGACTGTGAATGATATTTCTCAGTGGCTGATTTGTTAGCACTTCAATTTGGTGAGCTTGAAAATAAGGACGCAGCTTTCTTGAAGCCATTACCAAGGCTAAAGCGATTTCTCAATGGCTGAATAATTCAACTCAGCACCATGCAAAATTTTGCTGACATAGTATACGGGTTTCTGGACTTTTAGTTCCTCCTTAACCAACACCGCGCTCAAGGCGCTTTCTGAAACAGCCAAGTACAAGAATAAAAATTCACCCATAACTGGCTTGGCCAACAACGGGGCCTGGCCCATATACTTCTTTAACTCTTCAAATGCCTTCTGATTTTCCTCACTCCATACAAAGTCTTTAATGTTCTTTAATGACTTGAAGAATGACAAGCACTTGTCTCCTGACTTGGAGATGAATCGTCCTAGCGCAGCAACCCTTCCTGTGAGTTTCTGAACATCCTTGACAGTTTTGGGGGTTCCATGTCCAGGATTGCCTTTATTTTATCGGGGTTAGCCTCGATTCCCCTCTTTGAGACCATCAATCCCAAGAATTTTCCAGATCCTACTCCGAAAGCACACTTCGTGGGATTCAACATCATCTTGTGGTACCTCAGGACCTCAAAAGCTTCCCTCAAATGGGTTATATGATCAGTCTTTACTAGACTCTTGACTAGCATGTCATCAACATAGACTTCCATAGTCTTCCCAATAAGATCCTTAAAAATTTTATTCACCAACCTTTGATAGGTGGCTCCTGCATTCTTGAGACCAAACGCCATAACAAGATAACAATAAACGCCAAAGTCAGTGATAAATGATACCTTTGGAACGTCATCCTTATGCATTTTGATCTGGTTGTATCCGCTAAAACCCATCCATGAAACTCAGCATCTCATGTCCAGCGGTGGCATCAATCAAAGTATCAATTCTAGGCAGCGGAAAAACAGTCTTTGGGGCATGCATCATTCAGATCGGTGAAGTCTATACACATCCTCCACTTCCATTAGCCTTCTTCACCATTACAGGTTTGCTACCACTCCGGAAATTGAATCTCCTCAATGAAACCAGCCTCTAAGAGCTTGTTCCACTTCCTGCTTTATAGCCTCTTGTCTTTCCGGGGCAAAATTTCTTTTCTTTGTTTCACTGTCTTCCGGCTTGGATCCACGTTTAACTTGTGGGTAATTAACTCCGGGTCTATGCCTGGCATATCAGCTGCTGACCATGCAACACATCACTATTTTCTTGCAAAAATTTCACTAACTTCCCTCTAAGGGGCTCCTCTAATGTAGCTCCAATGAAAGTCATCCTCTCAGGACTCTTGGGATCTAAAGGAACCGAAACCAATTCTTCTGCTGGCCTTCCTCTATTCTCATCATTTTCTCGAACATCCATATCTTCAATAGGAAGAACCTGCCCCCCGACTCCATCTGCCCTCAAAGAGGCCACATAACAGCTTCTAGCCATTTTTTGATCTCCTCTCTCTTCTCCAATCCCGTTTCGGGTGGGAAACTTCATGACTGAATGGTAGGAAGAGGGGACTGCCTTGAAGGCATGTATCCCTGTTCTCCCCATGATAGCATTATAAGTGAACTAGCCTTTACCACCATAAAATCCAGCATCTGCGTTGCTTGCCTTGGCTCCGTACCTATGGTGGTTGGCAATTTAATTATCCCTTCCACAGGACATTCTACTCCAGCAAATCCATATATCGGCATGTCGGTTGGTGTCAACTGGGAGTCGTTATACCCCATCCTTAGAAAGGTGTCGTGGAGCAAGATATCCACAGAAGCACCATTATCCACAAGGACCCTCTTAACCGGGCTATTTCCTATTATCGGCGTTATGACCAGCGGGTCGTCATGGGGAAACTTCACACCCTCTAGGTCGGAATCATCAAAAGCCAATGTTACTTCTGTCCTGGCCCTCTTCGGGGCTTCTCCAACAATATGCATAACCTCTCTAGTATATGCCTTTCTGGAATTTTTGGACAATCCAGCAGCAGTTGGACCTCCAAAGATCGTGTTTATCACAGGCCCTCGAGGTCTCGGCCCTCCATAAATGGTGTTTATAACTGGTCCTCTAGGTTGGGGGTTTCGCCCCTGATCGTCTTGGTCCCTCCTACGATCTTCAAAGTTCTTCCTTCCATTATTATTTCTGTCCCCTCCATCTCCAGTATACTTGTTCAATCTTCCTTTTCGAATCAAAAACTCAATTTCATCTTTCAATTGCCTACACTCATCGGTGTCATGGCCAACATCTTTGTGAAACCTGCAATACTTGCTCTTATCTAGCTTGGCTGGATCGGCCTTCAAGGGCTTAGGCCAACGAACATCTCGATCTTTCTCGATCTCCATCAAGATCTGGCTTCTGGGAGCATTCAGCTTAGCGTATTCGGTGAACTTTTGCCCAGGTCCTCCCTTCTTGGGGGTTGAATCAGGGTTTTGTTCGGTTCTAGGATACTTATCCTTAGCGATATACTCCAGATCAGTTTTCCGCTTCTTGCCTCCAGTGGGCTCATTACTTACTACGGTCTTCCTCATGCTTTCTTCAACCTTGATATACTTCCCTGCCCTCTCTTGGAGCTGCAACATATTTTCAGGGGGACGTTTGGCCAAGGACATCTTGAAAAACTCATCCCTAGTTCCTTGTTGCAGTGCTATCATAGCTACCTTATCATCAAGGTCTGGGACTTTTAAAGCCTCCTTTGTAAAACGATTCAGGTAATCTCTCAAGGATTCCTTAGCTTCTTGCACAATACTCATAAGAGATGCTGAACTTTTCTCATGGACTTTTCCACTGATGAACTGCTTAATAAAAGCCTGACTTAACTCTCTGAACGATCCAATAGAGTTTGGGGGCAAGCGACTGTACCATCTTTGAGCCATACCTGACAGGGTTTGAGGGAAGGCCCGACACTTTATAGCATCATTCACGGGTTGCAGCAACAGTGCATTAGAGAATGTCCTAACATGGTTAGCGGGGTCTCCCGTGCCATCATAGGCTTTGATAGTGGGCATCTTGAATTTCCTTGAGATATGGGCATTCATTATCTCTTCTGTGAAGGGTGGAGTTGGATCATCAGGATCTCCAAGGGGAAGGAGATTGCTTGGATCAGTTCTTGGGACAACAACCCTTCTTCTTACCGGACCATCCAGGTCTATGACAGGAGGAGGATTTCTCCCCCTAGGAGATATCTCGGGTCTGGTGGCCTGGTGAGCCTCCAAATCACGCCTCAGCCTTTGGATTTCAGCCTCATGAGCCCTGATCCTTTCCTGCACTTCTTGGGGATTCGCCCCTGGGGTGCTTTGGGGGCGTTGCCTTCCATCGGTCATTGGCTCTTTTCCAGGACGCCTCCTTCTCGGGGCCACTTCATCATCCGAAGATTCGGAGTCTCTCTCAGTATAAGGACCAGAAAATTCCCGATCCTCAGGAATAGGACCCAAACCTCGTATATAGGGGGGGTGACTGCCCTCGTGCTTCGCCTCGCCTAGCATATCCGCTTCCTCCAACCTCAGGGCGAAGGGGCATCCCATAAGGGGGGTTAGTAGTAACAATAGTTGAATATTCATACCCGACGGGTCGAGAATTCACAGGTATATGTATTTGTTGAACTTGAGGATTCGTACCTTGAATAGTCGGGGGAGTTGTCCCTTGTGGCTGAGGATGAGTTGCCCCTGTCTGGGCTTCCCCCTGAGTAGATGCATAAGTTGAATGGGGAGGAACCTCCACGGTTGATGAAATCACCTGGGTTGTCTCTGATGGTGTTCCTTCCTCTAGAGCTCCAATTGTTTTCCGTGTTCTCGCCATGGTTGTTGTTGCTTTCCCACAGACCAAATGTTATGGATTAAAAACTAATATATATAATTGCTGTATTTAATGTAACACCCCCAGATCCGGGGTCGGGGATCCGGGTCGTCACGGTCTTTCTTTCCACAATATCACTTCACTTAATTAATAATAACCAACCTTATGCTGTGACCCCACACTAACATACACCACAACCCGTTATAGTCTCAGAGATGAAATTCAAATAAGTACAAGTCTTTGAATCCACAATTTAAAAGTTATTACATCCCAAAACGATTACTTGATAAATTTACAGTTAATTGCCATTATCTGCCACAAGTTATAATTATACATAATTGATTCTCAAAAGCAAATGGTCTAATCTACAATAGATCTACCTCTGCAGCTATAGCAGCTACGACATCAACGGGAAGACGCGGGACGCTTCCCACGCGCTTGCGCTGGGTCTGCTGGGGTCTGGCCATCTTTCCTAACTGTTGTTGTGTGATGAAGAAATAAAGCAAGGGTGAGCAGCAAGCCCACCAAAATAATATGTATAATGATTTACAATATATGAGCCTACTCATAATACTTATGAAAGTCTTGGTCAAAAGAAATGAACCAAGTTCGATATCTTAATGCGATGAAGTCGCAAAATATTCAGTATATATACATATATACTTTTCAAAATATTGGAAGTCCTCTTCCATGCATAATATACACAAAGTCCCAGTGTATAACTGTATATAAAAAAAATATATCGTTGCAAGGTGATCTCATATATCTAACCTTGTCTCAACGTTTTTCTGAAAATCTTTGTCATTCATAAGACAATTATTAATTAGATATAAGTTCTAAAGATGAAGTTACCAAATACTTCACTACATTTATATCATTCCCAATACTACTTGAACTACCACCGTTCAAGTTATAATCAATTTCAAAGTTCATCCCACTGATGAGACCACAAGATAAGACTTGAATAGATTCAATCTTTGAAAGATTATTGAATGAAAAAGTTATGAGATACTTTATTTAGTCCCGATATATATATAACCACATATATATATCCCTTTAAACATTTCCTGGAACCTCTGTTATGTGAAGTATGAACAGAGTTCGAAACATCCAATGAATTTTGGAAAGGAAAAGAATTTTGGCATAAACCCGATATCTCGCTGATCAGGCAAAGATACCAATAAGTAACCTTTTCTACTAGTAGATGGACGAATTCCCCACTGGTCATCACCCTGGTCATAATTAAGACCTATGCTGGACTGCCACTCAGCCACCTATGCATTTGATGGACTCCCACTGAGCCACTTACACAATAATAGACCGTACCTCGGCCTGTCGCTTATGCCGACTCAATGAGAGGGGCTTACTTCCCGAACGTTGGGCAAGTAATCAATTCATTTACCAAATCTGCAACCTTGTTGCGAATATAAAATACACCACAGAGCCGGATTTCCCAGGTTTTGAGCGGGTATTTAAATCCCCTTTAAAAAGGAAGATCTTAAATATAAAAATGAGTTTTGGGATCCGCTCTGACTTTTAAAAATCATTTTGAAGACTCGAAAACACTTTAAAGAGTGTTTGGAGTAAAACTGATTTAATGAAGTAAATCAGTCCCCAGAATATTTAGAAAATGACTGAATATTATTATTTAAATAATGTTCCCATAAAGAATAATCTTTATAAAAATAATTGAAGTAGAAGTATTAAAACTTATACTTGAAACGAGTATTAAATAACCAAAGATATACTTATATGAAAGTATTATCTTCATTTGAATAATCGAAAATAAGTTTGATTATCGACATCTTATTCTTTAATAAAATAAAGAATATATCTCAGCAAATAATCGGAGTCATAGATCCTCAAATGAATATTCAAATAATATTCAATAAATAAAATAAGCTGAGTCATAATACCTCGAATGAATATTATAAATAATATTCATTAAATAAAATAAAGGAGTCATAAGTCCTCCGATGAATATTCAAATCATATTGAAATAATAAAATAAACTGAGTCATAACCCTCGAATGAATATTCAAATAATATTCATTAAATAATATAAAAGAGTCTTAAGTCCTCGAATGAATATTCAAAATAATATTCATTTAATATAAAGGAGTCATACGCCTTCGAATAATATTCGAAATAATACTCGATAATAAAATAAAGTTTAAAGTTATCGAATAAACCTTATTCGATTAATAGTTTTGAAAACTATGACCATATATATGTATATATATATATAATATATATATATATATATCCATATCCATATATATACAAAATCTACTCGGGATCCTCGACTCCCGGTTTTAGAAAATATTTTCACCTTTTGGGTCCCTATACTAAGGGTATATGCAAGTTACCGCTATCCTCTAGCATAGGTATTATCAACTGAACCAACAGATATATATTTCAAGAATATGAAACAGGCATGCATATATACCGTATCATATGCTACAATATATCGCAAGAATTTGCTAAATAACCAACATGCATCTATCGCAAGATAATGCATATACAAGTGTATTCATCACAACAACAGTATAACGGATAGAATACTTGCCTGAGCGACTGGGGGTTACGAATGGCTCGGGACGAGTCTGGTAACCTATAAGCAACAAGTAAGTTGGAATTAAACCAAAGTCACTTGTAAATCTATACTTTAACTAACTTAGACTCTAACGCTTGTTTTGCGCTCACTGATTCGCTTAAGTCACCCGGGTACCCTCGGCTCCACCATTTTTAATAATTTAACCTTTACGAGTTTTAAGGCGATTCCTTCGCGAGTGTCTTATCAACTGCCTAACACACTCTACATAAATGTTTCATGCTCCGATTAGTCATTTAAGGGCCTTAACCAAGGTTTCAAAGTAAGGCGAGGGGTAAAGGTTCGTTCGCGAAACACCGTTACTTAAAACGGTCGTTTCTCCTAAACCGTGCATCGGAATCGAACGAACTACATATCAAAACGAAGCTTGAAACATGAAATATCTAATCATGGCAATGGTCAGTTCATGGTAGTTAGTGTTCGGGTGCAAAAGTCATGCACAAAACAGTTTAAGGAAAATTGGGCATTACGACGGCTATACCTTAGCGATTCCCAAATTTTACCAAATCAATTCAATATCAAATCACCACCAATCAACACCAAACCAACCACAACAATCCAAACATCAACCACAAACAAACCAACCTACCACTCCACCATTTTCTAAGTCAAAACATCCATGGATCATAATTCTAATACCAAGTATGATAACGGCTCAATAATTAACTACAATAACTTACATACATAACTAAACATGCTTAATCTCTCATTCACTAATTCAACCATTAAAACCTCCATTTACAATCCAAGCTCATACAAACTTATAACTTAAATCAAAGGGGAAAGCTTGGTTATACCTTCTTGGAGCTTCTTAATATCATCAAAGAGCCTTGAAATTCCTAAGAGAGCCCTGATCTAAGCTTAAACAACCTTGAACTTCCAAAAGAAATCAAGAAATCAAAGTTAGTTCTTGAAAGTTACTATTCATTACTATTCATCATCATCTTTGATGAATTAATTAGCTAAGAAAGACATGATTTTTGAAGCTCAAACTTCTAGGATAACTAAGTTATAATATCAAGAAGCCATGGGAATTACCTTGAGAATTATGAATGAGCCAAGCTTGGACTTTGAATTTCTAAACCTCCATTTTTCATGAAAAAGTCGAAGCTACAAGGTGGGGAGAGAAGAAATGAGTTGCTTGGTTGATTACTTGGTTAAAAAATGTGATTAGAATACTTGGTGGAGGTTTAATCTTGGATAAATATCTTGACTAATGCTTGCATCACCATGCTTACCTCACCATCTAGCCACTTGTCTAATTCTTATGGATTGATGATGTCATCTATTTTCTACTCCACTTGATTAATCTCCCTTGCTTCTCTTACAAGCTTGTTTCTTGACCGTTTATTTATTTTACGGTTCGCTTAACTTTTGTTCTCGTTTATCGTTTGAGGGATCATACCCGGGATCTTATTACTTGGGTTCCCTTAACCTTTCTCAATACATTATATTCCTTTTATGATCCTCTCTTATAATCCTTGAATTTAAATCCTTTTAATCATGTTACCTTATACTCAATTCTTTCGGTATCTGGTGGATTTTCGGGAAAAATTAAAGTGTTCGGATTTGGATTCTGACAATCTTTACATACACTTATATACCACATAGAGTACTAATAATATCTCAGAAGATCAATAAAAGAACCCCTACATAGTGTGGTATGAAAAGTTTTCTCATTCAGCAAAAACACTATTCATAAGGGTTTCAAAATTTTCCCAAAAATTGGGGTTATTACAGTCTCCCCTCCTTAAAAGGATTCCGTCCCGGAATCAGATAGAAAGTGAATAGGGATACTCTCTTAGCATTGCACTTTCTAACTCTCGAGTAAATTTTCCCACATTGTGGTTCTACCATCAAACTCTTACTAGTTTGATAACCCTTCTCCTAAGCACTCGTTCCTTTTTACTCTATACCCTTCCTGGTTGCTCCATATAGGTTACGTCTGGTTGCATGTCTATGCGCTCATTTTCCCCTATTTGTCTGGCATCCGAATTACACTTCCTTAACATTGATACGTGGAACACGTTATGAACTTGCTACAGGTTCGGGGGTAGGGCTAGCTCATATGCTAACTTCCCAAACGTCTTAATATATCCAAGGGTCCAACAAATTGTAGACTTAGCTTTCCTTTCTTTCCGAACCTCATCAATCCTTTTCAAGGGTTTCCAAGGGGATACCTATAACATTACTAGGCCCCCTATTTCATACTCTTTGTCCTTTTTTTGAGTCAAATCAGCATACCTCTTATGTCCATCTTGGGTTACTACCAGCCGTCCTCTGATTAGATCTATTATATCCCTGGTCCTTTGGACTACTGCGGGTCCGAGCATCTTGCGCTCTACAACTTCATCCTAACATAAGGGAGATCGACATTGTCTTCCCTCAAGGATCTCATAAGGCGACATCTCGATAATGACATATGATCTATTGTCGTAAGATAACTCAATCCGAATTAAGTGATCATTCCAAATTCTTTTAAGTCTATTGCACATACTCTCATTATTGCTTTTAGCATTAGAGCTTTTGCTTCTCAATACCCATTCTTTTCCAGTTCGTAATCGCTACAACCTTCCGTTCCTAATATTATACTAGTTATACTTTTGCTCGTTAGCGTTCTATAACCTTTTAATAATCACGTCAACCTTAGTATCACGAATGTGTTCCCATTCCGCATACTACCACCACTTTATTACTCCTTTTTCAGCTGCTTCTATCTTTGGAAGCTTGATCAATCATATAGAAGTAAAGGAATTTGTTGAGAGATCACTATGATCATGAACACTTGTTATATTGCATAGTTAGTACAGAAGGTGGCCAGCCTTTAGTACTTGACAAGCAATTAAACAATAGATGGTATCCTACTAGGCTTCTATCACACAGATAGATAGTCATTCGGCAATACCTCCCCTTCTGGAAGGGTTGTTCTTCTCAGATTACATGAAATGAAAAGAAGAGAAAAGAACGAACTGAAGAGAATTGTATATATAAAAAAATATATATATACTGCCACAAAATATCTGGCTTGGAACCTACCTCTGAATTATAGAGGTTTGTCATAGGAGAACAAAACATAAACGTATTTATATCAGCATCAAGTATTATAGCATCGTATTTCCCATGCCTAAATATTTTTATTCCGTCCATCATTCCATGGACCCACACTCTTCCTCGAGCTTATACATAATCACCTTTGAAACTCCCTCGACATCGAAAATCGAATCTGGGATCTCATTCTATACATCATCGTTACTATAATTCTATGCTTGCACCGCAACCTTCCTCGTATAATAATACGACTCTCTATTGATAAGAAAGAATAATTATTCACCAGGTAGATACTCTACTTAATTAGTCTATCAATGATAACTTATACACTACCACGACCCGATTAGTGGTACTCAATCTCAACACCCATTCCAATACAACTCTCACGATTGTAATCAGCTCACTACTCGCAGAATCATTGCTGCCTTACTATGGTCCACCACTGACCCACTGTCATCATTCACTTTCCATGAAATCTTATTAGCTAACCATACGGAGTCCATACATGTCGTATCAAATCCTTCTAAGGAGGTAACATAATCACCATTTCTGATTCATGAAGAACACTCCTGATCCTGACATACATACATGACATGAAGCAGATAAAAGTGCAGAAGAGTTTCAATCAAAGCAACGATAGCAGGTTAATACTATTCTTAATCATACGCCCTAAATAGAAGAATTAACTCAAGGGTTCATCTAGTCCTTTTTGAAACATGGTCCTGAATTATCTCAAGATAGGACCTTCTAAGATAGATAGCCCGTTCATGGCGATTACACGAATTAAACCTTTACCAACTACTATTACGGTTGGGTATTGCACAGTCATCAGATGGAATGTCAATCTTCCAAACCATAATTCAACCTTCACATTTTTAACCATCATCACTGTATTCTTTTGGCACACGCGCCTATAATTATCCTCTTACCCTTAAAGTGTCGGCCACCTCTTTGGCCTTTCCTGATAGTAAAATTTCCTTACAGTCAATGTCATTTTAACCACCTCCAAATAAATTTTCTACCTTATTTCCGATCACTGCTTGAGTGAAGATGTTTTCCTTAAAATCAGATGGGAAAAAAATATCACCATTTTTCCATAAGTTATTGCCTCAGTCTTTAGAGGCTAATCACTGTCAAGACTGACTCTCAATCATACTTAGAACATTTTTTTTTTATCTTAAGTCCTAATTGC
This sequence comes from Apium graveolens, assembly GCF_009905375.1. Classification (NCBI taxonomy): domain Eukaryota; kingdom Viridiplantae; phylum Streptophyta; class Magnoliopsida; order Apiales; family Apiaceae; genus Apium; species Apium graveolens. The sequence goes on along the minus strand of NW_027421221.1, from coordinate 13,740 downwards.
CCTGAACAATTTCGACCATTACTGGTTCGATCCATACTTTCTCGTGGTTTAACACGTGCCCCACTTGGCATCATTATAATTACGTCATATTTCCTTTATCCACATTTCTATTCTTGAGAATTTTGAATATTACCTTTTTCCTTATAAAACCTCTAAGGTTATCCTTCAATCGTTCCTCCTGTATTCCCTAGATACAGGGCATATCACAATACCATTTACTAATAGTAGAACCATTGTCTATATACTTCTGCAAAATTTCTCCACTGATTCTTAAAGGTTGTTGTTACCTTAACCCTTTCCCAATCATACTGTCAAAACTCATACTGTCCCTATTAAGGGTGACATGCCAACCTTTATGCAGTCCCCTAGGATTCATTTTAAGTTACCAATGTTCTATCCTTAATTCCACCTTTAAAAAGGTACAAGCATCCTTCCATGGATAAATAAAGTCATATATCCCTGATATGGGTATCTTATTCAATCATTCTCACCTCGATAGTAAATGCCTAATTTCACAATAACATCTGTATACAAAATGAGGTTAATCAAAATGGCCTCCAAAAGATAACAACGGTTATCCGCTTTTCTTGCCTAATCTGGTAACGATAACATGGATGTTCTGGAAGATATTGGTCGTGTTCAACGTGAACTTCTTCTTAGTAATTCCTTATTTACTTTTGTTGTTTATCTCAACAGTCACCTTAATGTTGGGATATCTTTCATATCTGGCGTCTCCCTTTCTGGGTATCATGCCACCGGTCTTACACTTCACCTTCTTGAAGGTCACTTCCTTCATCCAATTTTCTTAATTTCTTACTTTCTTATCCCCTTAGTCTATCCGCGTCTCATTATTTATCCTTCGAATTATCTCAAGGTTTCCTCGAATCCTCCCAACTTACAGGGGATAAACTATATGCATCTCTTATGCCTTCAACCGTCAACTTTAACTCATGGTGAATCACCCTCATCCTGACGATCATATACTTTTCTATTTCTATTAATAGGAGTCTTTAGGGTTTCCTCATACCCAACTCCCTTATCATTCCTCAAACTCTGTTGCCTTTTTATTCCTTTCCACTTCAATTCCTTTTTATTTTCCTTTCTCTTATCATTATTTCATGAACCAACACAACATAAGCATTGATTTCAAATATCCCGTCATTCTGGATTCGCGTCTTCAGAACGAATCTTAACAACTTTTACAGCTTAGATTCATAATTCATCATACTCGTCTGCCTTTGTTCTGGCTCTAAAGCTTTTACACTATTCCATAACCTTGGGAATTACGATCCCGAAAACAATTGGCTGAACTTTAATCAGTTTATTATAATCTCTTGCTCCGTGCCTTCCTTGGCCTTTCACCAGCGGGTGGTCTCTCTCTTGGGAGGGTAAGTGACAAAACAGTCTTTTGTGGTTCGTCAATCATTTAGAATCTCAAATGATTCATCTATTTCCTTTAGCCAGGCTCTTGCCTCGACTGGGTCAGCTTGTTCCTTGGAACTCTGAGAGCTTAGCGACTTAAAGGTCATGAAAGAATTTCCCACCGCACTGTCTCCTCAGAGTGGTGGTTGGGGATAATAGTCTAAGTTCTGTCTAGACAGGTCCATGAATTGCCGTATAGGAGTACCGTCTCGGGTCTCCTTTCCTTACTCGACTTTCTGTTTCCTTATTATGAAATGTTTCATCCTACTCCCCATAATTGGGGTCATCTTTTAATTTAAAATCCTCATTTTCCACTCCATTATGTCATGGGTTCCTTCTATCTTGATGGCGACCTCCCTGACTATCGCGTTCAGGGTTTGCTCTAAATCTTATTCCTCAACCATGGCTCTCATCTAAGTTCTCATCCTTACACTCTTGAACTTTCGGAACCCAAATTCTATAGGAATACCTCATTATTCCCTTATCATCTTTCTCGATATTAATCTTTTATCTAATTGTTGGCTCTCTGCCTTCATTCATAACTTTTTCTGGCACAATATGATCTTTTCCAATAATTCGGGCTGTATTGCAATCTCAAACAGCTTTTCGGTACCGGCTCCGGTTACCTTCACTTCTATTTCCATTTTCTCAAAATCTCTTATAAACTCTCCAAAAGACATTATCATCTTGAGTCTCTCCTTTTTACTAAGGGCATCAGCCACCATATTGGCTTTCCCCGAATGATAAAGAATCTCCCAATCATTATTCTTGATTAGCTCTAACTGCCTCCTCTGGCATATGTTGAGCTCTTTCTACGTGAAAATGTACTAGAGCACTTATGGCTTAGGTAATTCTTGCACTTCTCTCCATACAAGTAGTGCCTCCAATCCTTAGGGTAAAACTATTGCCACGAGCCTAAGCTCATGAGCGGGGATATCGAATTTCATATTACCTTAATTGTCTTGACATGTACGCGATTACCTTACCGTGCTGCATAAGCACGCACCCTAAGCCCTTGTGCGAAGCGTCACTATACTTCACAAAATCTCTTTTTCCATCCGGCAACGCCAGCATAAGGGCCATCACCAACCTCTGCTTCAGTTGTTAAAATCTTTTCTCGTATTTCTCTGTCCATTCGAACTTCTCAGTCTTACGAGTAAGCCGCGTTAAAGGGGCTACTATCTTTACAACTTGAACGAACCTCCGGTAGTGACCGGCCAATCCTACCTCTGGTAGTTTCCCTAACCATGGTCATCAATTCCTCAGTGATCCTTTATTCATTCTTGTCAGGATCCTCCATGGGATCCTCCTCAATAACTATCCCTTCTAGGACAACATCATCAACCGCTACATCCTCACTATCAACATCATCCGGTCCTGCATTAGGACACTCTATCGGATCCGCAATCCGATCTCCAATTAGTAATAAAATATCATCACGATGTTGCTCCTCAACCTCAGGGTTCGGAGTCCCGCTACCATATACGATAACGAACTACGCTCCTATCACGATATTTATAAGGGTTCCCATAAGGGTTTTAACTGTCAGTGCTACGTTAGGTAGCCCGACTATGAACTTGGCAAGAGTTCTTATTATCTTAGTGAACTTATTATCTTAACGTCCCATCATCTCTGAGGTTTATAACGCTTAGCTCTGATACCATTTCTGTAACACCCCCAGATCCGGGGTCGGGGATCCGGGTCGTCACGGTCTTTCTTTCCACAATATCACTTCACTTAATTAATAATAACCAACCTTATGCTGTGACCCCACACTAACATACACCACAACCCGTTATAGTCTCAGAGATGAAATTCAAATAAGTACAAGTCTTTGAATCCACAATTTAAAAGTTATTACATCCCAAAACGATTACTTGATAAATTTACAGTTAATTGCCATTATCTGCCACAAGTTATAATTATACATAATTGATTCTCAAAAGCAAATGGTCTAATCTACAATAGATCTACCTCTGCAGCTATAGCAGCTACGACATCAACGGGAAGACGCGGGACGCTTCCCACGCGCTTGCGCTGGGTCTGCTGGGGTCTGGCCATCTTTCCTAACTGTTGTTGTGTGATGAAGAAATAAAGCAAGGGTGAGCAGCAAGCCCACCAAAATAATATGTATAATGATTTACAATATATGAGCCTACTCATAATACTTATGAAAGTCTTGGTCAAAAGAAATGAACCAAGTTCGATATCTTAATGCGATGAAGTCGCAAAATATTCAGTATATATACATATATACTTTTCAAAATATTGGAAGTCCTCTTCCATGCATAATATACACAAAGTCCCAGTGTATAACTGTATATAAAAAAAATATATCGTTGCAAGGTGATCTCATATATCTAACCTTGTCTCAACGTTTTTCTGAAAATCTTTGTCATTCATAAGACAATTATTAATTAGATATAAGTTCTAAAGATGAAGTTACCAAATACTTCACTACATTTATATCATTCCCAATACTACTTGAACTACCACCGTTCAAGTTATAATCAATTTCAAAAGTTCATCCCACTGATGAGACCACAAGATAAGACTTGAATAGATTCAATCTTTGAAAGATTATTGAATGAAAAAGTTATGAGATACTTTATTTAGTCCCGATATATATATAACCACATATATATATCCCTTTAAACATTTCCTGGAACCTCTGTTATGTGAAGTATGAACAGAGTTCGAAACATCCAATGAATTTTGGAAAGGAAAAGAATTTTGGCATAAACCCGATATCTCGCTGATCAGGCAAAGATACCAATAAGTAACCTTTTCTACTAGTAGATGGACGAATTCCCCACTGGTCATCACCCTGGTCATAATTAAGACCTATGCTGGACTGCCACTCAGCCACCTATGCATTTGATGGACTCCCACTGAGCCACTTACACAATAATAGACCGTACCTCGGCCTGTCGCTTATGCCGACTCAATGAGAGGGGCTTACTTCCCGAACGTTGGGCAAGTAATCAATTCATTTACCAAATCTGCAACCTTGTTGCGAATATAAAATACACCACAGAGCCGGATTTCCCAGGTTTTGAGCGGGTATTTAAATCCCCTTTAAAAAGGAAGATCTTAAATATAAAAATGAGTTTTGGGATCCGCTCTGACTTTTAAAAATCATTTTGAAGACTCGAAAACACTTTAAAGAGTGTTTGGAGTAAAACTGATTTAATGAAGTAAATCAGTCCCCAGAATATTTAGAAAATGACTGAATATTATTATTTAAATAATGTTCCCATAAAGAATAATCTTTATAAAAATAATTGAAGTAGAAGTATTAAAACTTATACTTGAAACGAGTATTAAATAACCAAAGATATACTTATATGAAAGTATTATCTTCATTTGAATAATCGAAAATAAGTTTGATTATCGACATCTTATTCTTTAATAAAATAAAGAATATATCTCAGCAAATAATCGGAGTCATAGATCCTCAAATGAATATTCAAATAATATTCAATAAATAAAATAAGCTGAGTCATAATACCTCGAATGAATATTATAAATAATATTCATTAAATAAAATAAAGGAGTCATAAGTCCTCCGATGAATATTCAAATCATATTGAAATAATAAAATAAACTGAGTCATAACCCTCGAATGAATATTCAAATAATATTCATTAAATAATATAAAAGAGTCTTAAGTCCTCGAATGAATATTCAAAATAATATTCATTTAATATAAAGGAGTCATACGCCTTCGAATAATATTCGAAATAATACTCGATAATAAAATAAAGTTTAAAGTTATCGAATAAACCTTATTCGATTAATAGTTTTGAAAACTATGACCATATATATGTATATATATATATAAATATATATATATATATATCCATATCCATATATATACAAAATCTACTCGGGATCCTCGACTCCCGGTTTTAGAAAATATTTTCACCTTTTGGGTCCCTATACTAAGGGTATATGCAAGTTACCGCTATCCTCTAGCATAGGTATTATCAACTGAACCAACAGATATATATTTCAAGAATATGAAACAGGCATGCATATATACCGTATCATATGCTACAATATATCGCAAGAATTTGCTAAATAACCAACATGCATCTATCGCAAGATAATGCATATACAAGTGTATTCATCACAACAACAGTATAACGGATAGAATACTTGCCTGAGCGACTGGGGGTTACGAATGGCTCGGGACGAGTCTGGTAACCTATAAGCAACAAGTAAGTTGGAATTAAACCAAAGTCACTTGTAAATCTATACTTTAACTAACTTAGACTCTAACGCTTGTTTTGCGCTCACTGATTCGCTTAAGTCACCCGGGTACCCTCGGCTCCACCATTTTTAATAATTTAACCTTTACGAGTTTTAAGGCGATTCCTTCGCGAGTGTCTTATCAACTGCCTAACACACTCTACATAAATGTTTCATGCTCCGATTAGTCATTTAAGGGCCTTAACCAAGGTTTCAAAGTAAGGCGAGGGGTAAAGGTTCGTTCGCGAAACACCGTTACTTAAAACGGTCGTTTCTCCTAAACCGTGCATCGGAATCGAACGAACTACATATCAAAACGAAGCTTGAAACATGAAATATCTAATCATGGCAATGGTCAGTTCATGGTAGTTAGTGTTCGGGTGCAAAAGTCATGCACAAAACAGTTTAAGGAAAATTGGGCATTACGACGGCTATACCTTAGCGATTCCCAAATTTTACCAAATCAATTCAATATCAAATCACCACCAATCAACACCAAACCAACCACAACAATCCAAACATCAACCACAAACAAACCAACCTACCACTCCACCATTTTCTAAGTCAAAACATCCATGGATCATAATTCTAATACCAAGTATGATAACGGCTCAATAATTAACTACAATAACTTACATACATAACTAAACATGCTTAATCTCTCATTCACTAATTCAACCATTAAAACCTCCATTTACAATCCAAGCTCATACAAACTTATAACTTAAATCAAAGGGGAAAGCTTGGTTATACCTTCTTGGAGCTTCTTAATATCATCAAAGAGCCTTGAAATTCCTAAGAGAGCCCTGATCTAAGCTTAAACAACCTTGAACTTCCAAAAGAAATCAAGAAATCAAAGTTAGTTCTTGAAAGTTACTATTCATTACTATTCATCATCATCTTTGATGAATTAATTAGCTAAGAAAGACATGATTTTTGAAGCTCAAACTTCTAGGATAACTAAGTTATAATATCAAGAAGCCATGGGAATTACCTTGAGAATTATGAATGAGCCAAGCTTGGACTTTGAATTTCTAAACCTCCATTTTTCATGAAAAAGTCGAAGCTACAAGGTGGGGAGAGAAGAAATGAGTTGCTTGGTTGATTACTTGGTTAAAAAATGTGATTAGAATACTTGGTGGAGGTTTAATCTTGGATAAATATCTTGACTAATGCTTGCATCACCATGCTTACCTCACCATCTAGCCACTTGTCTAATTCTTATGGATTGATGATGTCATCTATTTTCTACTCCACTTGATTAATCTCCCTTGCTTCTCTTACAAGCTTGTTTCTTGACCGTTTATTTATTTTACGGTTCGCTTAACTTTTGTTCTCGTTTATCGTTTGAGGGATCATACCCGGGATCTTATTACTTGGGTTCCCTTAACCTTTCTCAATACATTATATTCCTTTTATGATCCTCTCTTATAATCCTTGAATTTAAATCCTTTTAATCATGTTACCTTATACTCAATTCTTTCGGTATCTGGTGGATTTTCGGGAAAAATTAAAGTGTTCGGATTTGGATTCTGACAATCTTTACATACACTTATATACCACATAGAGTACTAATAATATCTCAGAAGATCAATAAAAGAACCCCTACATAGTGTGGTATGAAAAGTTTTCTCATTCAGCAAAAACACTATTCATAAGGGTTTCAAAATTTTCCCAAAAATTGGGGTTATTACATTTAATACTAAGGAACGTGAGCTTCGAGGCTCGATTTGACTGCTCTTGTGTTTCGTGACTCAATCTGCCTTAACAAGATGCCTACGTACCTTGCTGATTGCCAAGGATCAAGTCAAAAAACGTAGTTCTTGTTTGTGGGGTGAGGCCCCTTATATAGATATGGGAGTCCTTGAATTGGACTTGGTATAGGAGACTTGGTGGACAAGCCTCTGAATTAGGATAGACTTAGGAGTCCTAGGAAGTAGGAAGCTGATTCCTTATCCTTTTAGGTCCCCTTGAGGCTAATCTATAAGGATTTATATCCTTATCGGGACTCTTCTCAATAGCTGATTTTTCCCTTATTAATTAATTACGAAATTAATTAATAATCAGGGCTTTTGGGCCTTTTTTTATTCCACTAGGCCTGATCTGGTCCATCAGGCTTAACCTTTCTGGTCTGAATATTATACATCTTATTATTGGGCCTAGCAGCCCATTAATTATAAAATCAGGACTTATTTATCCCTATCACAAGATATGGTTAAAGGATGTCAAATTGGATGTTTATGATGTTAACATGTTAATTCTACCAATATATGGTGCCAAGTTAGTCTTATAAGGTGCAAAATTACTCTAATATGGTTTAAAGTGACTTACATGGTAGATTATAGCAAAAATGTGTACCAATATTGACTCGTATGAAAGTGGTACCAAGAGATGGTTAAAGGATGTCAAATTGGATGTTTATGATGTTAACATGTTAATTCTACAACATATGGTGGCAAGTTAGTCTTATAAGGTGCAAAATTACTCTAATATGGTTTAAATTGACTTACATGGTAGATTAGAGCCAAAATGTGGACCAAAATGGACCCGTATGAAAGTGGAACCAAGAGATGGTTAAAGGATGTCAAATTGGATGTTTATGATGTTAACATGTTAATTCTACCAATATATGGTTGAAAGTGATCCTTTTAAGGTGCAAAATTACTCTAATATGGTTTAGAGTGACTTACAAGGTTGATTAGAGCCAAAATGTGGACGAAAATTGACTTGTATAAAAGTGGTACCAAGAGATGGTTAAAGGATGTCAAATTGGATGTTTATGATGCTAACATGTTAATTCTACCAATATATGGTGGCAAGTTAGTGTTATAAGGTGCAAAATTACTCTAATATGGTTTAAAGTGACTTACATGGTAGATTAGAGCCAAAATGTGGACCAAAATTGACCCGTATGAAAGTGGTACCAAGAGATGGTTAAAGGATGTCAAATTGGATGTTTATGATGTTAACATGTTAATTCTACCAATATATGGTTGAAAGTGAGTCTTATAAGGTGCAAAATTACTCTAATATGGTTTAAAGTGACTTACATGGTTGATTAGAGCCAAAATGTGGACCAAAATTGACTCGTATGAAAGTGGTAGCAAGAGGTGGTTAAAGGATGTCAAATTAGATGTTTATGATGTTAACATGTTAATTGTGCCAATATATGGTTGAAAGTGTGTCTTATAAGGTGCAAAATTACTCTAATATGGTTTAAAGGGACTTACATGGTAGATTAGAGCCAAAATGTGGACCAAAATTAACTTGTATGAGAGTGGTACCAAGAGATGGTTAAAGGATGTAAAATTGGATGTTTATGACGTCAACATGTTAATTCTACCAATATATGGTGGAAAGTTAGTCTTATAAGGTGCAAAATTACTCTAATATGGTTTAAAGTAACTTACATGGTAGATTAGAGCCAAAATGTGGACCAAAATTGACTCGTATGAAAGTAGTACCAAGAGATGGTTAAAGGATGTCAAATTGGATGTTTATGATGTTAACATGTTAATTCTACCAATATATGGTTGAAAGTGAGTCTTATAAGGTGCAAAATTACTCTAATATGGTTTAAAGTGACTTACATGGTTGATTAGAGCCAAAATTTAAACCAAAATTGACTCGTATGAAAGTCGTACCAAGAGGTGGTTAAAGGATGTCAAATTAGATGTTTATGATGTTAACATGTTAATTGTACCAATATATGGTTGAAAGTGTGTCTTATAAGGTGCAAAATTACTCTAATATGGTTTAAAGTGACTTACATGGTAGATTAGAGCCAAAATGTGGACCAAAATTGACCCGTATGAAAGTGGTACCAAGAGATGGTTAAAGGATGTCAAATTGGATGTTTATGATGTTAACATGTTAATTCTACAACATATGGTGGCAAGTTAGTCTTATAAGGTGCAAAATTACTCTAATATGGTATAAATTGACTTACATGGTAGATTAGAGCCAAAATGTGGACCAAAATTGATCAGTATGAAAGTGGAACCAAGAGATGGTTAAAGGATGTCAAATTGGATGTTTATGATGTTAACATGTTAATTCTACCAATATATGGTTGAAAGTGATCCTTATAAGGTGCAAAATTACTCTAATATGGTTTAGAGTGACTTACAAGGTTGATTAGAACCAAAATGTGGACCAAAATTGACCCGTATGAAAGTGGTACCAAGATATGGTTAAAGGATGTCAAATTGGATGTTTATGATGTTAACATGTTAATTCTACCAATATATGGTGCCAAGTTAGTCTTATAAGGTGCAAAATTATTCTAATATGGTTTAAAGTGACTTACATGGTAGATTATAGCCAAAATGTGTACCAATATTGACTCGTATGAAAGTGGTACCAAGAGATGGTTAAAGGATGTCAAATTGGATGTTTATGATGTTAACATGTTAATTCTACCAATATATGGTTGTAAGTGAGTCTTATAAGGTGCAAAATTACTCTAATATGGTTTAAAGTGACTTACATGGTTGATTAGAGCCAAAATGTGGACAAAAATTGACTCGTATGAAAGTGGTACCAAGAGGTGGTTAAAGGATGTGAAATTAGATGTTTATGATGTTAACATGTTAATTGTGCCAATATATGGTTGAAAGTGTGTCTTATAAGGTGCAAAATTAGTCTAATATGGTTTAAAGGGATTTACATGGTAGATTAGAGCCAAAATGTGGACCAAAATTAACTTGTATGAGAGTGGTACCGAGAGATGGTTAAAGAATGTAAAATTGGATGTTTATGACGTTAACATGTTAATTCTACCAATATATGGTGGAAAGTTAGTCTTATAAGGTGCAAAATTACTCTAATATGGTTTAAAGTGACTTACATAGTAGATTAGAGCCAAAATGTGGACCAAAATTGACTCGTATGAAAGTGGTACCAAGAGATGGTTAAAGGATGTCAAATTGGATGTTTATGATGTTAACATGTTAATTCTACCAATATATGGTTGAAAGTGAGTTTTATAAGGTGCAAAATTACTCTAATATGGTTTAAAGGGACTTACATGGTAGATTAGAGCCAAAATGTGGACGAAAATTGACTTGTATAATAGTGGTACCAAGAGATGGTTAAAGGATGTCAAATTGGATGTTTATGATGCTAACATGTTAATTCTACCAATATATGGTGGCAAGTTAGTGTTATAAGGTGCAAAATTACTCTAATATGGTTTAAACTGACTTACATGGTAGATTAGAGCCAAAATGTGGACCAAAATTGACCCGTATGAAAAGTGGTACCAAGAGATGGTTAAAGGATGTCAAATTGGATGTTTATGATGTTAACATGTTAATTCTACCAATATATGGTTGAAAGTGAGTCTTATAAGGTGCAAAATTACTCTAATATGGTTTAAAGTGACTTACATGGTTGATTAGAGCCAAAATGTGGACCAAAATTGACACGTATGAAAGTGGTAGCAAGAGGTGGTTAAAGGATGTCAAATTAGATGTTTATGATGTTAACATGTTAATTGTGCCAATATATGGTTGAAAGTGTGTCTTATAAGGTGCAAAATTACTCTAATATGGTTTAAAGGGACTTACATGGTAGATTAGAGCCAAAATGTGGACCAAAATTAACTTGTATGAGAGTGGTACCAAGAGATGGTTAAAGGATGTAAAATTGGATGTTTATGACGTCAACATGTTAATTCTACCAATATATGGTGGAAAGTTAGTCTTATAAGGTGCAAAATTACTCTAATATGGTTTAAAGTAACTTACATGGTAGATTAGAGCCAAAATGTGGACCAAAATTGACTCGTATGAAAGTAGTACCAAGAGATGGTTAAAAGATGTCAAATTGGATGTTTATGATGTTAACATGTTAATTCTACCAATATATGGTTGAAAGTGAGTCTTATAAGGTGTAAAATTACTCTAATATGGTTTAAAGTGACTTACATGGTTGATTAGAGCCAAAATGTAAACCAAAATTGACTCGTATGAAAGTGGTACCAAGAGGTGGTTAAAGGATGTCAAATTAGATGTTTATGATGTTAACATGTTAATTGTACCAATATATGGTTGAAAGTGTGTCTTATAAGGTGCAAAATTACTCTAATATGGTTTAAAGTGACTTACATGGTAGATTAGAGCCAAAATGTGGACCAAAATTGACCCGTACCAAGAGATGGTTAAAGGATGTCAAATTGGATGTTTATTATGTTAACATGTTAATTCTACAACATATGGTGGCAAGTTAGTCTTATAAGGTGCAAAATTACTCTAATATGGTTTAAATTGACTTACATGGTAGATTAGAGCCAAAATGTGGACCAAAATTGATCAGTATGAAAGTGGAACCAAGAGATGGTTAAAGGATGTCAAATTGGATGTTTATGATGTTAACATGTTAATTCTACCAATATATGGTTGAAAGTGATCCTTATAAGGTGCAAAATTACTCTAATATGGTTTAGAGTGACTTACAAGGTTGATTAGAACCAAAATGTGGACCAAAATTGACCCGTATGAAAGTGGTACCAAGATATGGTTAAAGGATGTCAAATTGGATGTTTATGATGTTAACATGTTAATTCTACCAATATATGGTGCCAAGTTAGTCTTATAAGGTGCAAAATTACTCTAATATGGTTTAAAGTTACTTACTTGGTAGATTATAGCCAAAATGTGTACCAATATTGACTCGTATGAAAGTGGTATCAAGAGATGGTTAAAGGATGTCAAATTGGATGTTTATGATGTTAACATGTTAATTCTACCAATATATGGTTGAAAGTGAGTTTTATAAGGTGCAAAATTACTCTAATATGGTTTAAAGGGACTTACATGGTAGATTAGAGCCAAAATGTGGACGAAAATTGACTTGTATAAAAGTGGTACCAAGAGATGGTTAAAGGATGTCAAATTGGATGTTTATGATGCTAACATGTTAATTCTACCAATATATGGTGGCAAGTTAGTGTTATAAGGTGCAAAATTACTCTAATATGGTTTAAAGTGACTTACATGGTAGATTAGAGCCAAAATGTGGACCAAAATTGACCCGTATGAAAGTGGTACCAAGAGATGGTTAAAGGATGTCAAATTGGATGTTTATGATGTTAACATGTTAATTCTACCAATATATGGTTGAAAGTGAGTCTTATAAGGTGCAAAATTACTCTAATATGGTTTAAAGTGACTTACATGGTTGATTAGAGCCAAAATGTGGACCAAAATTGACTCGTATGAAAGTGATAGCAAGAGGTGGTTAAAGGATGTCAAATTAGATGTTTATGATGTTAACATGTTAATTCTACCAATATATGGTTCAAAGTGAGTCTTATAAAGTGCAAAATTACTCTAATATGGTTTAAAGGGACTTACATGGTAGATTAGAGCCAAAATGTGGACCAAAATTAGTATGAGAGTGGTACCAAGAGATGGTTAAAGGATGTAAAATTGGATGTTTATGACGTCACATGTTAATTCTACCAAATAATGGTGGAAAGTTAGTCCTTATAAGGTGCAAAATTACTCTAATATGGTTTAAACGTAAACTTACATGGTAATTAGAGCCAAAATTGTGGACCAAAATTGACTCGTATGAAAGTAGTACCAAGAGATGAGTTACAAGGATGTTCAAATTGGATGTTTATGATGTTAACATGTATTCATTCTCATCTATGGGTGACGTGAGTCTTATCACGGGTAGCAAAATATACTCTACATATGGTTTAAAGTGATTAACACATTGTTGATTAGGGCCAAATTTGGACCAAAATTGACCCGTCATGAAAGTGGTATCAAGAGATTGTTAAAGGATGCAAATTTGATGTTTATGATGTTTAACATGTTAATATCTACACTATTGGTGGCATAGTCTATAAGGTTCAAATTCTCTAATATGGTTTAATTGACTTACATTGTGATTGAGGCCAAAATGTGTACCAAAATTGGATGCATATGAATGGAACAAGATAGGGTTTAAAGGATTTCAAATTGGAGTTTATATGTTCCATGTTAATCTACAATAATGGTATGAAAGTGATCCTTATAAGGTGCAAAATTACTCTAATATGGTTTAAAGTGA